>NC_134050.1:1500000-1668240 GCF_965140245.1 Athene noctua | reverse complement strand
AAATCAGAGTAGGATCATGAGAAATAATCTTAGAACACCTTCTCCCCACCCCTCCCTTCTTCCTGAGCTCAACTTCACTGCCAGTTTTCTCTACTTCCTCCCCTCCAGTGTTCCCAGGGAGACAGGGAATGGGAGCTGTGGTCAGTTCACCACCCATTGTTTCGGCCGTTCCTTCCTCACACTCTTCCCCTGCTCCAATATGGGGTCCCTCCCACAAGAGACAGTCCTCCATGAACTTCTCCAATGCGAGTCCTTCCCACAGGCTGCAGTTCTTCACAAACTGCTCCAGTGTGGGTCCCCCATGGGGTCACAACAGGTGTGGCAAGGTTTTAGTAGCACAAACCCAACACAAGATACCATGGTGTCCTCCTGCCCAGTCCTTTTGAGACCTTTCAATGCAATGATGCAAACAAGAAGAAAGAGACTTGCAACACCGCCTGTCTACTGAGTCCATAAAATAACACTTCAGCAACAGTTTTAATTAAAAAGCCCTCCAGTTTGGTGTCTAGTTACCCTGCTGTGTGCCCTTCCTCTCTGTTCTACCTCTATACAGTCAAGTAGCTTCTTAAAACTCATCCTTCTTGGGGCAACATTTAGCTGTCATTTGGCATTAAATAACAGATTTGCTCTGAGACAAAGCTATTAAGAATATTCTGTGATAGCTAAATGAAACAAGTGGCATGAACTAGAATATTTTGTACAGTTTTGTCAACACCATTTATACGAATGTTCAGTGGTTCTCTCTATCAAAACAGGGTATTACATGCTCTGCTGAAGAGAAGATCGTTTCCTGTCTTTTACACAACCAAGACGACCACATCCTTCAGTAACTACCACACAGCAATTATCTACAGTCTGCTCGCAAAAAAGCGGTTACAGACAGTACTTAAATCCACAAACAGCACAGCATTTCCTTCTGCTTTTGTTTAGCAACTAGAGGCAATGCTAGGTGACAAAGACAGATCCCCAGACCTCCAAGCAGCACTTTCCAGAGAACAGTTTAAGAACTCCTGCTGAAACACATTTGGCCAGCCCTGGTCTCTTACAGCACGCACCAAGCAGCAAACTGAGGAGCCTGCTGAATACACTACGATTTGCACCTTGCACAGTCCTGTTTAATAAAGCAAGTAGTTCCTGTGACCCTAGAATGAATGAAGCCTACTGCCTCAGGAATATACATCTTATGCCTGATTGATATTGATGTCTAAAGAGGGCAGAAAACTTTTTTGCCATGATTGAGGCAGATGGCAAAGCAGGGTGCTTTTAGGATCACTCTTCCATGCTGTGTGGTTCCACAAAGCTTGCTGAACAAAAATACCTGAAAATTTGTCAAAAATCAGTTGATATCAGTCATACTTTCAAAAAGTATATTAAAGGGAGGGATACCTGAATGGACACATTGCATGTGATGGTAGAAAACTTGCTTCTACAGAAAAACAAGTTTAAAAGATTCTAAGCTGTGAAATCCAAAACTGAACTCCACTTACCTTAGTGTTCATACAAGATTTTCCACGTTTATACTCTTTGTGACTTGCTCTTTTATCAAGCTTATTCCACAAAGCTTTGGCCTTCCACGTGGTCACTCTTGACTTCAGTTTGGTGTAAAAGTTTCTATTGTCCACAGGATCTAATTCAAGTTGACGAGTGAGAATATTGAAGGCCTGAATAGTACCTTTGCATGTTGATGCTTGTACAAAGTTTTCAAATATCTGACCAGCTTGACTGTATTTTTCAACATCGTTTTCCCCCATGTTCTGAGAGAAGTGTTTGAAAAGGATTCAGCTGGAGCTGGGGTACAGGTGATCAACACCACCAAGTACTTCCAAGCATATTATTCCTAGAAAAGACAAACAGAGGTCTTGTTAAAGCAGGTTCTGCCTAACAAATTAAACCCACAAACTGCATATCCAATATGAACATAAAAACACAGCATATGGGGACTGGACAACCAGGTACAAAAAGTTAGTAGTGGCACCTAAGGTAAGTATTACAAGCAAACATAACGTACTTGTGCTGTCATGACATCTCCTTTGCAAAGCCTGCTATGAAAACCCTACAAACTCCAGCCTGCTGCTTCTAAAACAGCCAGTTTCACCGAAAGCCTGAGGATTTCTTTAAATTTTGTTCAATCAATGATAAGTGCTAGATAACAGATGAAGAAAAAAAAAAAAAATCAAATGTCCAGATGATTTTCTCATGCAGAATTTATGTCACAGCAAGTACACCCCTGGTAAAGTTTTGGTCTTCAGAATTCTTAGAAACCTGCAGCCAAAAGTCAACACTATTTGAGGGAATTTTCTCCTGTTGCACAAGCTAGGGCCAAGACTGCAGCTTAGCCAGAGCAATTTAGAATTGGCAGAATCACTTGCCATGAGCAAACGCACAAAACAGGCGAAGCAGAAACAAGTTTCACCAGAACTGAAGAAACAGAAAACAAGTGACCACAGAGAGCTCCTCTTTTTCTAACTCTCTTGCCAAAATGAGAAAGAGTTTGGTGCTGTAGCGCATACAAAGGAATTTTATCTCCACATGCTAAATGCTGAAGTTGTGTGTTTGGAGTCTTACCTTGTCATGCGCTGATGATATAATGATGTTTGGCCCACTAAGCCCCAGCGGCTTTTCCCAGTAACATGATCACTGTCAAACTGCACCTGATATTCCAAATACCCTTACATTCTGTAAGAGCAATGTTATTCTAAATCAACATAAGCTTGAAAGAACTAAAATACGTTCATTGTGGCTCCCTTATCTTCCTTTAACCTTACTCTCAGTTTCTAATGGGGAATGTCTTACAGTCAGTCAAGGTCTACAGGAAATATCCAATTGGTTTTCACATTTTCCAAGAAAATTGTTACAGGTTATGTATCGTATCAACTTGTCCTCAGAAGAGGGTCTACCTGGACTCAAGTCCAGAGATTTAAGTCATGTATTCTTTTTTCTTGCTATTAAAGAATTATCTACCAGCCCAAGAAACCAAAAACTAAATCAATGCTTGCCTAACCTCCCACATAATTAGTTATTTTGCTTGGAACATCATCTGTTGGCTGATAGTTTTAGAATAAATTGTTAGAAAGGCCTTTGAAGTTACGCTTTTTAATTTAACACTGTTCACAAACTCCTCACTCTCTGCCTGCATTTCCTTCAAAGAAAAAACATAACCAGTGTATTTAAGTAAAGAAGAGACCTACCATGTCTATCTGACAATCCTCTAATACAGAAAAATATTATGCAACTTATTAAAGAGATCCCATTGGGAGATATAAGGAAGCATTTGGAATACTCACATTCCCTGGCTGCACTCAAAATAAATAACCTTTGTGTGCACATCATCAGTCTGTTGTTGGTTTGTGGGTAAAATAAATTGGCAATGTTGAGAGTTAGACCAAATGTCATGATTAAACATTTGGTGCCAAGAATAAGTCAGGAAATTTTTGTTTTCCCCTCTGAATACTTCATTTATAGTACGCTCCATGCCCTTTTTCTGAAGGACTTTGTGGCTTTGTGAAGTACAAGCACAAACATTTTGCATGCCCCGACTTCCAGAAAGTCTAATTTTTCAAGAAACCGAGTGCCATGAACTCCCATTGACTCAAGAGGAGTTCAGGACATGCAGCACCTTTCCAGGTTCAAGTCCTCGGTGATTAATGAGCAAACCACTCCAGCTGCGAGCCGGCAGGAGGGAGCCTGGCCACCTTGGCTACCCCAGCACGGCTGCCAGGGGGCCCGCGCTCCCCTCACCACCCTGGCTTTGGGAACGCAGAGATACACAGCGGGTTTGGGGTTCCGAGGCGAAGGGGAAAGGTAGGGATCTGCCAGGCGAAGACACCGATACATGTCTGGGCTTAAGCTTTAGACATGAATGCTATTACAAGGGGAAGGCAACACAGGGCAACTAAAGATAGCAACAGCACACCGTAAGATGCTACAGTGCTGCTTAAACAGCTTGATACAGAGGCACCCCAGGATTCAAAACCCATTGAAAAAAATAACTAAAATCAGGATAAACACTTACTTTACCGATTTCCATACCTGCCTAAGATTTTTTATAACAGAAAAGGCAAAATATTTTTCTTTTCTCTCAAAATAATTATGAATAGCTTCTTGGGGAGTGGGGAAATGTCAGTGAAGTGTTCTGCTTTAGACAGTTCAGCTAAGGGAGTGGCAGCCAAATTAGGTTTTCTTAAATTGCTATAAACTCACATGGCTACTGCCTCAGTGCTACCAAAGACTCTGACCAACTTACTAGCTATAAAACGATACTCGCTCTCCATTGTTTTCATTAGCTCACCACAAGACTGTTATCACACTCATATAACACAAATATCTTTAACAGTTAACTCCGGCATAACTGATAAGCGAGCCTGATCACAAGCTCTTTAAATTAATATCTTTTCCACTCACAGAGATCTTTATAGCCTCAGCTGTTTCCACCCAACAAGGAAGCTGGGGAAGAGAAAAGCTAAAGGAGTAAAGTCGTATCTGAACCAACCAAAGAAAAAGAGCAGCATGTGCCAGGGCTGATAACGGTGAGGCGACAGAAGAGATGGTCAGCAGGAGCCACTGCAGGCAAAGGGAACGGGAGGAAAACATTTTTAGCTTGATGCCAGCCAGTGGAAGTAGGTGCTGCACGCGTGTGGCAGGCCTGGGCTTCCTCTGCCTTTCTACTGGGGAGAGAGCAGCTGGGAAGGACAGCCACACCACCTCCCCCAGCCTTAGAACAACCCCCACCACCTGCAACACCGCAAAGGCAGGACTCAGGCTATTCATTCTGGGCACAAAATCTCCTCGAGACCTTCCAAAACGCTCCCATCCTGTCCACACCAAAACGCTGTGGAGTGGCAACTCAGCAGAGACATTTGCTCACCAGTGAAGCATTTCTCCTCGCTATGTCAGAGGTCACGTTCTCCAAAAAAGCCACATTTTGTGGTCAGAAAGGCAGGATGAAACAGCGGACTTGAGTTACTGGGGTTTCTGGCTTGCTGGAAACACTGCTTTTCTTTCTCTTTTTTTGGCATGAACACTGTGTTGACAGATGATGGAGAGGAAGATGGTGCTCAAAGCATCCGCAGCTCATGGAAAAGTATGCATTTTTTTCTGAGGAGTCACCAATACTTCACTGTAGTATTGTACATAACTCACTAGAAACAATGCAATAAGCACAAGAAGCTGCACAGAGTAATTCTTAACTATAGTTAAAGTTTCCTGATCTGTAACTGTCTCAAAGACTTAAGAGGCAATGCATAAACTGCTTACCTACAGTGGAAAGAACAGTGTTTGTGGAAATACGCCAGTTCTTTGAGTATTATATTTACCCTTTTTCTTCCTTCATCATATATCATGGGGATGAAATGTAGAACCAAAAAAGTCTCCTCTAGCTGAGTATTGATGCTGAAACTGCAAACTACGCTTTTCAAAGTGACCATTGAACTTCCTCTGGAGGCACAAGCCAAAAATATAATGGAGTTTATTTGAAACTTTTCTGAAATGCTACAGAGCCCAATAAAAATTCAGGCCGCAGAAAGGAAGAGAATGAGAGAGAAGGAAAGAGTCTGGACAAACAGATCTTTAAGTCAGAACTGAAGCATCCACGGGTTAGATTCACAACTAACAAGAGCTGCCATTTTAGGTCCCACACACGATGTATTAAGCACACAGAGGAATGTGGCCTTCCACGCAGCCTCCCGGCGTATTGCAGGAGTCTCTGGAGGGCTCCCAGGCACAAAGTGCAGACCCTGGGCAGAAGCGGCGCATTCTGATGATCCCTTCTACCGTAGCAAGTGAGCCCAACCTCCTTTCTGCCTCCAGTCGGGGGCAAACAGAAAGGTCATGTAAGAAAAGCTGTGCAGGGCTGTTCATGCCTGGTGGCTACCCAGGAAGCAAGCGAAGAGCTTACGGCAACTCACCGGAAAGCCGTGCAGAGGGGAAAGAGAGGAAGCAGAAGTTAAAGCAATGGTGCATGTACAGAAGCAAATGCTTCCAGTCTTGGCTGATACTGCCTGTCAGTGAAACAAGCCCTGTTACTGCAGATAATTTTCAGAATAATAAATAAAAGCTTTCACTGTCAGCAATTCCACTAATTATCACTCGTTAAATGGATGTAGGGAGCTGGTTCACAGCTGCACACGAAGCCTTTCAGCATAACAGAGCTAGCAATAACGTTGACATATAGGAGTCATTAAATGAAAATAAATTTTAGACAGCAGTACTATGGGAATTGCTTGTCACCAGTGCTTTGAGGTAGTATACCCAAAAATTTAAAACCATTTTTGTCTTAGTTGTCCCACCGGAGAGAGAGTACAACTCTACTTTTAATTCAAACTTGCAGCACTTAAGTCCTTCCTTAGTCCCCTAATGGTCAGTTTCTAATATTTCAGAACATGTTCCTCAGGGAGACTGGAAAAGAATTAAATTCCCTTCATTTCAATACCACTAATCCTGATTACACTTTCAATACAGCCCTAATTCTGCCATGTTTACCAAGAATAAATTCTTTTATTAAGACTTCAGTTTGGCATGCAGGATACAATACATTTATTGTTTGCTTACAGTTAGAAACATCAACAGAAATGAAAGACTGGATTCTGCAGCATCTGTAGTAATCACTTCCTTTGGCCCTCCCTCATCATCAGTAAAAGCTGCAGTATTTCTGCTGTCTCTTCCTCAACATAACTTGTCTAAAATCTCAATATGATTATGGTAAGTGAAATTTTCAAGTGAGGCTGGCTGTAATACAGGACCTCCTAGGTATTTTAACTTAGTTGCTACTGACATTAAGCACTTTGTTTTCATAGCGACCATTTTAAATATAATTATTTCTATCTGAAGGAAACATAGCTTTCCGGTGGTTTGGTTTCTCTGCATGTTTTCCTAGAACTGAAGGAAAAAAAACCATAAAAGGAAAAAAAAAATCTGACTCTGATAATAACTGAAGCTGTCTCTGGCTTTGCTTATAAAACTAGTTAAAACACACAAAAGTACATTTGCCTAAAATACTTGTTTTCTATCGGTGACAAATAGAAAACACATTTCTTGAGATGCACAATCCTAACAGAAACATCAATGAACAGAAATTGCTTCTGAACAAAGCCTCGCAAACAGTCTCTCTTTATAAACAGACATTACTTTTCTGTATTTTTATAAAAAAGCTGACTTCCACACAACTCTTGCAAAATAACTTTTCAGGCCAAGTATGGAATTCAAAACAGTTCCTACCGAGACACTCTGTGCCTATGAACTTACCAGGTTACCGTACACGCTATCAGCTTGTTTTGCTGGAGTTATATGAGACATTTCAAACATAAGCCTTCCAACAAGTGCTGCTGTGCCAATTTAACCTGCTACATCTGGAATCATACCACAGTAAAAGATAGCTGGAAGCACGTGCACAAGTGCACTAACACTTCGCAGTGAGGATTTTAGATATGGTCACAAGGAGCATTAAATCCTACAGGTAGGTCATTTTATTTTAATCTGCCACACAGACTCAGTCACATTCCACACATTCTAAAGTTGAAAGCTTTAAAGAACAGTCTAGTTTGTTTTTCGATATTACTGGTCTAAACTGTGCAGTATTACTGTGGGAATACACTAAGACACTGACAAGTAACATGAGATCAGCCACATAAACCAGCTCCGTTCATGCAGACACACAGCAGGGGCACGGGTAAAGCATGGGATGATGCCCAAGGGCCCACAGGCGTAATCCCAGCGATGGAGGCTCAAATGCCTGCCCCTGCCCCAAGCACTGGTGGGCCAGGGCACGCTGCACTAGCTTTGCCACATGGCCACTCTTGCAACCCCAAGTTCAGATAACACAGAACAGCAAACTGGCGATCACAGGGCTCACAGCATTCTGCCCCTGCACAGGAAGGTCTGTCCTGGGAGCATCACTACAACCACCAGATACTCATTTTGCAAAGCACATGCACAAGTATTTCAAGGGAGTGACAATACACCGTTTTCCAGGCATCTGTATGCAGATATACTTAAAACTGATCATCAGAAATACTGATGCCTTTTTGCGGAGTTTTAAAATTAATAAATTTTTTTTAAAAAGTAACAGTGATGTACCTATACCACTGGAAATTGTAACTCTACACTTTTAAGTCTAATGATTTTGAGGAAAAATATCTCTAGCCCAGTTATTCTGTGCAGGTTACAGTGAATATTTAAAAATTATTACCTCTAACAGGGGTCCTAAAAGCTCTATTACTAGATCACAAGCTTCCATATAGTCTATATCTACAAAGTTCATACAGTCTCTATCTACAAAGCTAACTGTACAGGATTAAGCCACAGTCATTAGGGGTTAATGTTATACACAAACAAGATACTAAAACCTGACTCTTGTTTAGACTGGTTACAAGAAAGAACATTTTTCAGCGCTGTTGTAGTAGATTAGAAATACAATATAAACAACGGTAGAAAGTTTATGCTGATGTTTTCCTCAGTTAGGATCACAAGAGCAAAGGAAAAAAGTAGGGGTAACACCAGCCAGCAAGTAAGCATACCTCTTAAGAAAAGGCACCTGTTACTTGAAGTTAGAAAGTTGTTATGAAAATACCGTCAGTGAAAACAATTAAAAGGACAAACTTCAAGCTCTTTGAAAATCCTGCCTTTCTTTTCCTGTAGTGACATTTAATTTCAAGCTCACAAACTGGAACAGCAGAGATACAAAAGTTAATCACAGAACAGGCAGCGGGTTGGTTGGTTTTTAAGCAGCACAAGATCTTCTAGTTTCAATAAGAAGTTAGGACACTGGGCCAGACTAATTTAGAGAACAAGTAATATCCTAGCTACCATTACAGGAATCACATCCAGCAGGGAGGCAGCAGGGCCAGGCACACTGAGCAGAGGCAGATGACACGAGAGGATGATGGAGAGGGAGCTCTGGCACACTCCTGCCTGGCTGCCAGTGGGAGCTTTGACATCCCACTCCCTCTCACAACCCCATGTCCTCCTCTGCTCTTCACCCCCAGATCACAGGGAAAACTTAGATGTGTCTGAGGAGCATGAAAACATGTATACCCGCTAGCTGACAGAGCTATGTCAGCAAAATCCCTGCTATAGATGTAGCTATACCAACAAAACTGAGCCACATTTGGCAGCAGAGGTTCCTCTAGTACAGCTTCCCTTTGTATGCATGGGGACATAATTATGGAGGTAAATACACCATGAAAAAGAACAAACACATGAACCAGGAAAAAGCAGACTCTCTTAGTCAGCAATCATGGAAATAATGTTGGTTCGTGACACTTTGAGAATAGGGATAATCCAGAAGGATGGGGCAGCTAGATAGGCTATGACCTGACACAGCAACACGAGACTGCCAAGGCCTTTGGCAATGCCTGAAGAGCTGTCATCACATTTCCTGGCCCCCAGCAGGAATAGTGGGGCAGAAGGGGCCACCATCGGTGCCTTCCCGCTCTCTCCAGCTGGAAGCCACCCTGTGTCCAGATACACCGTCCCCTACTGTGGCCACTCTTGACCCAGAGGGACTACGGAGCAGAGAAAGGTGACCAGCACTGCTGCTACTCAAACTGAGAGCTGCAGAAAAATAGCAGCTGGAGACACCAGAAAGTGCCTTGCAGTGAGGAACCAGAGAACCGTGGATACCAAAATAAGACTGTCTTTTGTTTCCCCTCAGGATTTCTGTGAGAGAGGAAATTAATGTTTGTTTGGGGTTTTTTAAGCAAAAATATAAAATTTTGGCTGTGCTGAAGGCAACTGCCCAGGATATGTTTTGGAAGAAGAAAAAGAACAGCATCAATGTTAACTTTCACAGAGTACATGCCAAAAGCTCTCCGGAGTATGCTTCAGCTTGCCTTTCCAAGTGTGGATCTCTGGTTATATGTCTGCTCTCCAGTATGTTTCTCTCTTGTTATTCGGGCTGCAGCAATTACCCAAGAGCTGAACAGGAGGAATAAACAGTCACCCCAAGGGCTGCAAGACCCCAAGAGCTCCAGACCACGATAATTCGTTTGGCAGAGCTGCCCTCATCTGTAGACATCAGACTTCCAGATCAGTAACCAGGATTAATACACTGAAAACACAGACAGCACTGCATTGCCAATCAAAGAAATAAAACATTCCGGGCAATATTTCATATGCATACACATATGCTTTTAGTAATCAACACATTCCATTGTTATAATTTTTTTAATGCAAGCTAGCACACAATACTACCTGCAGCTTACTGGGGTATTAATGCTATCAGTTGCACTGAAATTCATGGGAACCACAAGTAAGTTAAAGAAAGAGAAAAATAATTTTTAAAGAGAGCAGTTTCGGGTTGTGAATGCTAGGTCCCTTGGTTAGAGCAACATCATTTCACCACCGAAAACCAGCTAGTGAATGACAGTAGAGAGCTTCAAAGCCTCTCCCAGACAGGTCAGCCAGAGGGTGGTGGAAAACCAGAAAATTTAGGTTAAACATCAAACTCTGCTCCAGGGAACATTTACATGAGAAGGAAAAAAAAACAAAGGAAGTACTGGGATTGCTTTATATCTGTTTTTTTTGTCCTTGTAAACTGGACCCATAGTTACCAGAAGAGACTAGAAAAGACACTGCTTCTGAAAGTAGAAACAGTATTTTTGGAAGAAAATGTTCAGGACAATTTCTACCCTCTCTCAGCCTTGACTTCCCAAAAAAAAAATGAAGAAAAACAAAGTATAAAAAACCCAAATAAAGATTCCAATAGAGTTACAAAAACATCATCCATTTCTGCTGCAGAAAAATCCTCTCAAACAAGAAAATACATCTTGAAACATTATTTTTGGGAAACCCATCAGAAAAAAACCAAACACCAGTGGGAATAAAATGTTAGGAAGCAGCCCCTTCAAAAAAAATCCTCTGAGGGTATAACATCATTGACCAATAATAGGAGAGATGACAAATGCATCACTGTTTTCACAAGGCAAGCTGAGATATAGTCAGAATTAAATTATGATTCATCTTCTCCAGCACAAAAAAAGATTACTAGAAAATATGAAACAAAACCCCCCACTTTTTAACAGTAATTGTTTATCACACAGCATGGTTCCAAAATCCTGAAGTTTAAATATTCAGTTGATTCTGTCAACAACATTACAGGTCAGAGGTGGATGCACCTTTGCATGTTAAAGTCTTTATGCAACACCGGCCACTTGCTACCAGTCATCTACCAAGCAGAATGACCTACGCTTCAATACAGAGCTGATGTTATCATCAGGCTCTTCATTAGTCATTCTTTCATTTAGAAAATCTATTTTTCCATGTATGTGTAGTTTACTGCATGCAAGTGGGCAGACACCATAGGAACGCAGGCACTTCTAAAGAATAATGCCAGTTTTTTTCTAAAAAGTTACTTTTCTCACTGTCATCTAGTCCTAACATGCACTTTATAGGAGATTCAAAATTTCTCAATGAAAGAATGCATCCGTAGGGAGGCTATGGCCAACATCAACGCATATATATCTAAAAGTCAGCGTCAACAATGCTTTCAAAGAGTTGAGCACGTCTAAGTGCAAAACCATGGCAGGTATGTTAGACACAAGCAGAAAGCCCTAAACCAGCGCTACCATTTCATTCTCATGTATTAACAGGCGGTTACATGTACCAGCGACAGCTGTTTGGGGATCCTGAAATGACATCATGTGGTGACTACACGTTGCTTACTTGAGTATAATGTTTGCAGTACCAGAGCAGATTAAATGCACTGCATTTCTTCCCTTTCAACAGCTACAGGAAGACAGAGCTAAAGCTGCTCTGGTGCCTCAGCTCTCACAGTCTGTAATTTTCAGAGAGAGAAAGGATTAACTGGTTCTGGGTTTGCAGAGTGCCTGGTACACAAGGTCCTGATTAGAGCTGGCTTTGTGAGAGAAAACAACAATTTAGGAAGGAAAATGGTTTACAGAAACCTCTTGGGTCAAATTGGTTTTGCTTTAGCCCAGCCCAGCCTCTGCCAGCCAGCTGGACGCCCACTGGCCCATGCCACAGTGCTGACGGCCCCCAGGGCCACACTAGGGAGGGTGTGGGGTGCCCGCGGCCTCGCCCCCACCACCGTGGGCTGCTCATGGCCCCTGCGTGGTCTCCAAGGCTGAGCCCACACAGCCTGACCCCCTCCCTCCCCACGCCTGCTCTGCCAACAGCAGGAACTGTCAGAATACTGAAAGTTTTTACTCAACTTCTGAGCAGAAGAAAACCCAAATTCCCTTCATCCAAGATGCTTACATAAAGCAAACCAACTGAAGACATGAAGATGTATGTCGTGATTACAGTTCCTTCACATATAGTTCAGACAATTTTAATATCCCCCAACTTACAGGTACCAAAAAAGAAAACAGATAATTGTCCATCAGAAAAAAGGATGGAGAGAAAAACTTCTGGATGCAAGCTATTCACAAAGGAAATATTCTGAAGTTCTCCACTTTACAAATATGACTTCTAAAATAGTTTTGTTACTGAGCCCAAGACCTTACATTGGCTTGGACTTCTCTCCAGTTTTACATTACCACAGATTTCTCCCTCTCTTCTGCATACAGGTAAACAGTATTGCTTTTATTCGCTGAAATGTGCAACCAGATCTTTATCTACACTCCAGTAATCAAGCCTTAGTTTACCAGGAATAAAGAGTTAGTTAATGCCCTAATACAGTGCCTGTATTACCACTGTGATTAAACGCTAACGCAACCACTGCCCCAAGAGCTATATGCAAAAACCAGCACAGCCTTTGTTGCAGCATCTTTCAAAAGTAGGACATCCTTGGAGCTCACTGCGTGGGGCTCTGAGTGTTCATAAACCCGTGGAAACAGCACAAAACTAGCCTTTACTTGTGCTGCACTTCCTTAGCTATTTCATCACAGCCAGTAGCAATCTGCATCTGGCATCTCGCTCTGCCACTGCCATCGCAGCCTGACTTCTGGCCTGGGCATCAGCAGGCGGGTGGCTGGTGAAGGACAGGCACACACAGAGCAGGGCAGGTCTGTGTTTGGACCAGACCAAATTCTGCCATTGCCTCCGGCACAGCACAGTGACAGATGCTGGTTAGGGATGAGCAGCTGAAGGACCCTCACGCAACACCGTTTATTACTCTGCTGCAAAGAAAATCCAAACTGGCAGAAACACCCCTAAAGATAATCTAGCACCTTTCAGCTTTGTAAAGCACTGGGGTGGGGGAAGAAAAAAGAAAGAAAAAAGAACTTTAGAGGTACTGCTGGACTGATTTTGCTCTTCAGCTTTTCTTTCCAGCTGGGGTTTGGGGTTTTTTTTAAAGTACACATTAATTTTTTTTTTTCTCCCCCCAGACAGTTGCTTGAAACTGCTCCTTGGATTACCAGAGAGAAAGAACAAGTGATACACTGTGTAAAGCACAAGGAAAGCAATGAGATTTTCTGAAGTAAAAGCGGAATTATGATTCATGTGAAATTGCAGCATTTCCCCTTTCAATTTTGAACCGAAGTTAAAAACAGGTTCTTCAGTACATGCTGCACCCACAGGCATGTGATCACAATTGTGTTTCAGGTATTGTGCAGTTACTGCATGGAGAGAAGAAAAAAAAAAAAGACACCAGGAGTTTTGGACAGTTGGCACACCACGTCCAAATGCATATCATCCGCACAGCATGAGCTCACTCCCATTGAAAAAGAAAAAGTGAGTCAACGTACAATCTAAACCTCAAATGAAATAATCTGAGGAGAAAGAAGGATGGAACAAGTTTAAAGTTTATATGAGCTCTGGAAGCAAAATTTTCAAGGAACAGTGCTTCTTTTTGCATGCAAGTCTGCAGCCAGATAGTACTTAAATGAAAACTCTTAAACCAGTAGCCAAAGGAAAAAACCAAAAAGACACACCAGCATGAAAAAAGCTCATATGCCAGTCAAGATATTTCCATACTGCGCTTCTAAATCAGAAATCCTTATGAAAGGGAGGCAGAAAGTGACTGCAACAGTCGCCAAATCAGTCCACTCCTTTAAAGTACAACACAGGAGTTTTTACCCCTGCCCCATTCCTGCCAAGTGCAGATCACTGTGAAATACATTCAGTTCAAATACTCCAGAATCTCCCCTGTGTGTAGCACAGATTATCACAGCAAAGGCTTTGAACATCGCTGTCTCTTTGATGGTGCTTCTGGTGTCTGGTGCAGCTAGGCAGGATGAGAGAGGGCTGTCTCACCTCATGCTATCAAAGCTAGACCGAGCAGGACTTCTTCACTGATGCCATCAACTTCAGGGAGTTCCTCTCAAACGCGGTCCATCAGACATACCACTGGCTGCATCTAGGGAAAATAGGCTCCTTTCTAGACGGATTAACCTGCTGCCTTAATCTGCCACATTTAAAACCACACACACAAAGATCCAAGGGTATATCACAGTGATTTAAGCACATATCCCAAGGCTCCTGCTGCCACTAACAATGCAGAGCCTTTCATGAAAAACTCTTCTGTTTTATTCCCTATATTAGTTTATTTGTGCTGCACAATCCAAAGCCCTCCTTGCCACACCACATATAGCTGGGGCTCTTCCACCTCTGCCCCTCGCTGACCTCCAGGCCTGGCAGTGAGCATGCCCAGCGTACTGCCTCTGGGGGAGCAACACAAGCACGCCGAGAAAAATTCAAAAGTCTTAGTACCAAGGTGCTTGCTTACCAGATGCCCTAATGTTTATTAAACAGAACAGCTTATTCCTAGCTTTCTATGACTAACATGATAGGATTCTTCAATTAGCAGCTTTTTTTTTTTCCACTGTGACAAAAGATGCCATACGTTTTCATAAAAGAAGGAAACTAAAAAAAATTTTAAAGAGGTGTAAATTATAAATGCTGAGTTACACCAATGGCCACTACAATCTCCTGTTGTTGCTCGACAGATGTGCATGTGAAACACCACTCTGAATCGGGTCTAAGGGAGATTATGAGAATAAAGTGCAGAAAGCAGCACTTTACTGGACTCCTAATATCCAGCACATCAACTACTTATGAATCAATTTTTGCAGAGCCTATTTCCCCAAGGCATTTTGGCAGGCAGCGTATGGCAACGTGTGAACAGTTCACTTAGGGTATAGTCTGACCTGAAAATACCGAACTGCCTGAAAAGCACCCTTCATTTCTAAAAACAGAAGCTGACAGCTTTGCGCAGGCCCCTTACAGCCATCTTCTTGCAGTTGGGGCAGCTGCACTTACGTGATTACTCCTTTTACCTCGTGGCAGACCTTTACTGGCAGGGCCACTCCAGAGTTACCCTGTCTTGTAGCGCTCTGGCAGAGGTCTATTAATCATCAGCGGGTTAAAAGGTCAGATTAGTAAATCTGTTTAAGGCACACACCCAACAGGCAGGTGCAAGGATCTCAACCAAGGACATTCAGCACAGCCACTTCTCTGGATCTACAAAACACCTGAGCAGGCAGAGGGAGTGCTCACAGAGCAGAGAGACTGCTGTAACCTTACAGGCACAGATGCCTCACGTGTTAATAAATACATGTTCATATTTCCCAGACAGAAAACCCAGATTATTAGCAACACTACCAACACAATTACCACAGCAGTTCTCAAACACATTTCTCTACAGTCTTGCCTACATTCTGTTTTTCTGACCCCTATGAGGTTGCACACCAGTTCATCTCACAGCTTAAAGCTGAAAATTTTACTGCTGGGAGGTGATAGGAACATGAACTAGAAAATAGGCTTAGAGGAGAAAAAAAAAATGGCAAAGGCAAAAAAAATGAATAAGCAACTAAAATACAATTTTGGTAGAAGAAAAAAAGAACCTTTGGCCCAAGTCTCTGCCACTTGGACAGTTTCTTACAGAAGTTCATGACAGTTCTGGAAGTGATACTGACCAACACCTTCAAGTCACAGTACCTTGAGAGAAATTTTTAAACATGCTATACAAGCAGAAAGTTCAGCTGTTTCCACCTCCCCTCAGCACTGGCAAGGTTATCATTACACTGTGTCACCGCTGTAAAACAAATCCAGTCATCTACAATTGCACCACTCTCTAGAAGATGGCTCTGCTGAAAACAGGGGAGGGACTGCATCTGCTGGGGTGTGCCAAGCGAAACTCATCAGCATCACAGCACATGACTAAGCACGTATTCGGGTACGTCAATACCCAACCACCAATTTGAAAAATAAAAGGTAATTTCTTCCTATCTCCCTGCTCCCACCAACCTGTAAATATGGGAAAAGACAGAACATTGCTAATTAAGTTTAAGAAGCCTTAACACGAAAAAAAAACAACCAAACAACACATCACAAGGTATGAAACAACTATTCACACAGGACAATGACTTAACATTCTATTTATGATTAGAATGTATCAGGTAAGATTAGGATCCTATTTCTAAAAATAGAAAGGTGAGTGCAGATACACTTGACAGACTATTCATGTGAATACATGCCTGTAAAGTAGGTAAATAATTAATGTAAATGTTGCCTTTTTGCTTAATTTTAATATAGTGAGAGGTAATACTTATGTTGTCAATACTAGTTTCTGATGACTACATCCAGAACAATTAATTAGTTCTCATTTTAAACTCCCCAGACCTGGCAAAAAAGAGAAAAGCACTCTCTCTTTTAGATATCTTCCCCCAAGAAAGCAGAATAATAATTAAAATCATAATGGAATCAACAGTCAAAGGGAAAAAAACCCCACTGCTTGGCTTCACTTCCTCCTCCAAAATTAAAACCCACATTCATTTCAGCCCTGCGTCTGGCATAATATCCCTGCAAAGTACTAGACAACAGAGGAAATCCATAAGGAAAGCAGGAAAATTTGGATTCAAAACATGAGCTGCTTCTTACTATGACAAAGGTGTATTTTCCTCATTAGAGAAACAGTCATTAAAAATAAATGCAACGAAAGCTTCCATGAACTCATCAGAAGCACTGATCACAACCTTACAAAGCCTAGTAGGAAAGTTAGACAAAGTAATGAAGTTGCTTTCTACTTTGTAGAAGTACCAGTAGTTCTCTGACACATCTTCAGTCAACTGTGCACACGGGTGGGCACCCTGGCTGCACAGCAGCCGATGAGGCAGACACAAGGAGAGCCTTCCCATTGTTACTGCAGTAGAACAAATAAAACTGGAAAGTGGTTCACAGTCTCTTTGCACACTAGAACTATTAGAGTAAAAAAACCTGTGATATATCTGCATCAATACTCACTTAAATTAAATCTTGTATACAAATGCAGACCTGCTATCCTATATATGCTACTCCTTTATTTATCTTAGAAATCAGCAAACTAAAAGACTATAAATAATTATAGAGCTCTTTTCCAGAAGCCAGTGTCTCTAGTTATATTGGCTTGAGATTTCAAATGAACCAGATTACCTTTTGGACAGGTATCCTATTAAGTTCTGGGTCAGTTATGTCCTGTTGAATGTTTTACTTGTCAAAGAATCCACAAAGCTTTACCTCAAAGGGCAAAAGAGTTTCATATTGACATTACTTTGTCAAACTACCTGCTTTACCTGACCACCTGAAGGATGCATACAAATGCTCCGTTAAGAAAAGCTGAGTCAAGAAACTCTGTCAAACACAGTGTTAGGTCATTTGTGTATTTTATTGAATGCCGTGTTGAACCTTGGATTTACCTTTGTACGAGGAAAGTATTGTGAGCAACACACAAAGCGTCTCACCTTGCTCCAAAACAGCCATGTAATTCCTTTTATTCTCTATTAATGCATGATTAAACATAAATGGTAGACAAATATTTCAGCTCCATAACTGAGCTTGAAGATGCTTCTACATGCAAGTGACTAATAACATCGATTCATTCATTAAGGCAGGTAATAGCTAAAGATGTAGCTATATACAGGTTCAGTGGTATATATTTAAAGGCACGCATAAAGAAGGCCTTCAGTTATTATCAAGCTTCTGTGTTTGTCATGAAATCGCATCAGAAACATTGCTGGAGCCCTCTACATACAGGAAACAACCACAACTCCTTCCTCAGTAAAAAAGGAAAAATGGAGAAAAAATAACCCTGCCCTTTGCATTTCTGCAGAGTAAGTGTAAGATAAAGACCTCGTGGATCTCCTTTCCCACACTGAGCCCACCTCCAGGGGGGCTTCCGAAGGAATAAAGCCATTCCCCTCCGTACGCCGTTCTAGATTTATCTTGAAAATTGATATGCAAAGTATTTATTAAAATTACTCTGCAGAGGACACTAAGGGCAATTTTTTTCCTGACGCCATGCACAAAGCAGGTCGGCCTAGCGCACATCAAGCTGTTCTGTCCCTTATCTAAGCATCAAAGTTACAAATAGGATGTGGCTGACCTGCAGCGCTGGTTATGCCTTGCTGTACCCTACAGAGCAGCTCTGCAGCCCGTGCTGGGGAGTGTTACCTTACTCACCGCCCCTCGGCCGCAGTTTCAGCTCAGATACCTACACCCAAATACATACCAGGTACCCAGGACAGGACCCAGTGCTTCATTAAGTATTTGGCACGTTGTCTCAAATTACCTTTGATACAAAGGGTTATTTATACATCATGGCACACTGCAGGCCTCTGCGTCAAGATAGCATCACACAATGCTCTATGTCAGGAATGCAGGCAACAGATTTAAACCAATCCCCGCTTCAAGACACTTTTACTAGGAAGCAGGTCACAAACTGAGTAATATCCGTTTTATGCACTGAAAAATGTATGCTATTCGTTTCCAGGAAATAAAGTCAACCACCCTCATCCTTCTTCCTTCTCCCATACACCCCCCCATCAGAACAACGGAAAGGTGATTTCTTTTGTCTTAACATGTTCACTGTTGGGATGTATTTAGTTCTTTAAACAAGCCCTGTTCTCCCTAATGCATCTGCTAGAACGCCTAATGTTGACTTGGTGCAAGGGCAGCGTTTCAGAGAGTGATTACAGCAAGAGGTATTTGGTTACATCCACTGAATTCAGTTTTGAATATGCACCAATAGTTTGTACTTATGGAGCTTGTTTCCAAGCCTTTAACACATGCACATTTCTGGTATTGATTCAACCACATTTATGTTCTGAACACAAATACTGTATGGAAAAGTGCCAGCTGTTAATTAAAAAAAATTCCATAGATAGAAATGGGAAGAACCTACATTCTGCATTCATCTTATGAAGCAAAACTCAGAAATCTGAAAAATGGCTCCAGACTTCAATATTCTTCTGTCCCCTACAGCCATGGAATTAATTAAACAATTTTCTGAACTGATAGAAAGGCTGCATAGGTGGCAACCACAGGAATTAGGAGCACTCAGTGAAAGGGGAAAACCAAATACTGAGCAGACAGCGAGGAGTTTGGATCTGAAAGAGAACTCATTCACATAAATTATCCAAACCCAAATATCACATTCCATCAACAGTTCCTTCAGTCCAGCTAGGATGGAAATGAGACCTGGAGAAGTAAGTTCTCTTCTCAGGATGCTCGCTCCTTTACAGCCTCTAACGGAAGAAAAGCAATGGTGATTCAAATGTACAAGTATATACCGTACCAGGTCCACAGCTGGGGCAAAATGATGCTGACAAGAATATTTTTAATAAGTAACTAACTAAAAGGCAGAAGTGGCTACACACTACCATGAAGTCAAGCCCAAGTACCTCCTGCAACACAAGCCCTGAATTTTCTCCTAATCAGCTCCAATTGCTACTTAAAATTATTCCCCAGGTCAGCACAAGGTGACAGAGCATGAAGAAAATCCATCAGAAACAGCCTGATAACAAGCATATACAATAGATGATCCTGTACAAAAGGAAGCTGATCTCAAGAGTAAGCAGAAACCAAAAACTGCCCAGCATCTTGCGAAGTTCCTTAAGGCTACTGTTTAACCATAGGGTTTTTTCAGCTGGAAAGGGTGTCAGCAGAAAACACTGCATTGCATTATTAATTTCTCCCTTGCTTTTAGCAACTGCCTTCATAGACTGCATTTGTTTCTCTAAATCCTTCTGTGTTACTCCCCGTGTGCATAAGTTTAGAGGCATTGCGCATCTCTGACACCACTAACAGATGGGACTCACCTCAGCCAATAACACAGATTATACTCACTGCAATACACTCTCATCTGATTACATACAAAAAAGAATTCCACTATTTGCCAAACCCAAATCTTCTCAAAGAGAGAGGAAAACTCCTACTCTCCTTTTTTCAAAATTGTTAATAATTTTTTGCTGGATTCCAATCATATGCATTTTGCATACGACAGACTAGCAAAAAACAGCTTGGAAGACTTTAAAATCTTCCAACTGGCTATTGGAGTTGCCTATTCAGGTAAGAAAATGGCAAAATATGTTCTCTGAACCACTTGGTCTTTCACAAGTAACACTATATATAAAAAAACCCAACCATAAAATATGCAGAGGAGTTCAGATAAGCAATCAAATTAGCATAAGACTATTTAAAGTTGATTACAAAACATCCCCACGTATTCCCAACAAAAATTTCACATGGCTTTGGAAATTCTGTTTCAATGCTACACGGAAAGATGAAGGATGAACTGTAACACCCCCTTAGGCATTACTGAAGCCTACACAGGCAATAAGCTGCAATCTTAAAAGGTCT
Organism: Athene noctua; assembly: GCF_965140245.1. Classification (NCBI taxonomy): domain Eukaryota; kingdom Metazoa; phylum Chordata; class Aves; order Strigiformes; family Strigidae; genus Athene; species Athene noctua. Next base: position 1,647,729 of record NC_134050.1, on the reverse strand, counting down.
GAGAAGGATTTATCGTGGACTAACAGATCCAAATAACCTGCTTTTTAGGAAGCCAAAACTCCAACACACACTTACAATGGCAGGTGTAGTCATTCTAAAAGCTGACCTGGTAATATCCACTTGGCTGAATGCAGCAAGTGCAGAAACTGCTGGCATGTGTTCAGACCAATGCAGATGAGATGCCAGTGACAAGAACAAAAGTTTAAATCTAATCCACGTATTCCCATCACACAATTCAATAAACCATCTGCCTGAAGAAGTCAGGCCCCAGATAGAAAGCTTTCAGAGACCAGTTAACAAATCATAGCAAAGTGTCCAGAAACAGACAGGCAGGTGATCTCTGAACTCATGGATTGTCTTCAGAATTACTCTCTCCTCACCAGGTTTTACCATTACAACTCTAGGGAGGAAAAAAGCAACAAGAAATGAACCCAAGTTTCCTCCTAGTTACATCAGTGTTACTGGGACACCAAAATAAAAATAATTAGAACTTGAACTAAACATAAGCTAGAGCAGTAGTGTCTATCATAATTTGGGCTTGTGGTAGGGCCTGCCTTTCCCAACACAGAATGGGGCTTCTCTTGCTCCCCTCCCTGCACAGTAAATTGCCAGCAAAATTTTGGAGGAGATAATAAAACAAAGCAACCCCCCCCCCAAAGATATAACCCCTCACTGAAGGGGGGGTTATGAACCCAGAGCAGGAAGAAGGCTTGATAGCACACAGCTCAGATTTAAGCATGTCTGAATTTTTTCCCTTTCATGGAACTAAGAGTCTAAACATGACTAAAGATCATTTTGGGGATGTTTTTACTTGCTTGTAAATGTAACTATGCATAGATGAAAGAGTTATTCTTAGTCATCTTCTCCATGTCAAAAATAAACCCAGCAATTTCTAGAATGTGTCACAATACAATATTAACTACGTATCTGCATGGTCACCGAATCAGTGGACACTTAATAGCCTTAATTTAGAATGTCTGTATTTTCTGGAAACAGTCTAATATACCGTGCTGGAATACCCCGAACTACTAATACCGCTTCTGAAGGAGTCAATCTGCAGCATAAACACCTCTGAAACCTGCAGTGATGAGCAAAGCACACAGCGTGCCATCCCTTAGCAGCCAGGCTGCCAGACACAGAGCAGAGGCTGCGTTTTCCAAATCAATGGTCACCTCACGCAGAAAGAGTTTGAAAAGAAAAGGTGCAAAGAAACAGCTTGCTCACATACTAAACGCAGATGCTCAATGTGTATGATACGTGTACTCATGTACTATACGGATACAGGCGTGCCAGGCTGCCTGTACAGACAGAGCAACCCCTCAGCCTTTCTGGAGCTCGTTGGCCCCGCATACAACACGCGAGCAAGCTGAGAAAACAGAAGGACTGTACAGGGAGGCAGACCTCCATTTCAGTCATCTGAAATTGTCTTTGTTTTAAGGGAATCAAAACACACCACGTCCCTAAGAAGCAAATCCTCTTCCAGTAGAAAGCAGAGGTTTTCTGCTGACGCCAGGGGAATCAAATTGAGATGAAGGACTCCTGAGGAACAGATACACGTTACCAAGGACTCACAACAAATGTTACAGCTACATGGAAGAGTCCCAATGGGAAATATATAGCATTTGAAAGTTTTCCCTTGAGTTTTCAAGATACTAATTATAAAATACCAGAGCAGTGAGAGAGCTGGAGCAGATACAAGGTACATGCTAAAAGAGGTGAAAGACTTAAAGCATACTCACAAAGAAACCGAATGGCAATCACCTCTTGTGTTATGGTTTCTTACACTTAAAGAACATCTCCAGCCAAAAAACAGACACTCTCATCTCCATAAGGAATGGGACACAGCCACCAGACAATAAGATGCTGCTTCAAAATATTTTAGAAAAAATCTTTTCAGCTCATATTTACTTCTAGATTCTAAACTGAAGGAAATCTGAACTCCTCACAAACAGCAGTGCAACCACTCCCCTAATATCAGGGATATTGTACTGCATACACCTTTAGAGTGACATTAAGGCAACTAAGAAGAAAAAAATAAATTCAGAGTTTCAAACAGAGATGACTTCTCATTTCTGTATACTTTTCTATACATTACTATGTACTGGTTTGCTAAGAACTCACCTAGTTTTACAGACAGGGCAGAAAAAGTCATGTCACTTGCTGCAGGCAAGAGGGATTGAAATGCAGGATACTTCAGTCTCTCATCAGAACTTCATTGCTCCACCACCCAGTATAAGATGCACCTCCAATATCTTTTTCTAGTACTATGAAGAGAACAGCACTAACTTACATCAAGCAGCATTTTAAAACCTTTATTTGTCATGTATCAACTTTACAGGTCTGTTGAACATGGGAAACAACACACATTTTGCAGCAACAATCACGAAAAAGAGAACTGAATAAAGTGCATGAGTCAAATGCGCTGGTACCTGACTCGCCAGCCCCGTCATGAAGCAGCCTCCAGCCTTGTGCTATGGAGAAACCAGGATGCAGGAGAAGCACTGAGAATTTCCCAACCCAAGACTTCAGCTGAAAAAGACCAATATGCCTATGCTGTAAGCCGGTGTGCCCACTGCAGCAGCTGATTCATGGAACACCGCTGGGCCCCCACCACCCGCCCCGTGCGGCTGCTCCGCAGGCTCTGCTCTCTGCCCCACTGCGATAAGGAGGAGGTGGGGCAAGATTCAGGTCAGGGGAGTAAAGTGGCTAATTACTGCTTTGGGCAGCAAGTAAAATGGTTACAAAGATAAATACAACACTTGTGTTTTAAAGATAACTTGTCTTTTCAAGCAGAGAACTGTAAAACTGAACGTTTTTCCAGTTTCTGAAGAAGTGAGACATTACAAAAACTGAGACTGAACATAGAACTCAGTCTGAGTAAGACTAAGATCAAGGATGTGCTGAGTGTTGAGTTAATATAATTTTAATTCTTAAAATGTTTACTGATCTCATAATACAGAGAAAAACTCTATAATATCCCTGGAGTTAGAAGCAACAGTTTGCTCATGCTTCAGTACAGTATTTTAGATGCACATTTTTCAGATGCATCCTCCAGAAAGGATAAACCCACTGTATTTAGAGAAATACCCAGGTATTCAAAGTAAGTGTTAATGGACATACACTTATTTACAGTGCTTGTGTAATTGACAACAGACAGGAGTTCCAGTTTGGTTGTCCGATAATCTGTTTTCCACCCATGTAGTATAATTAGCAACCAATATAGAGTGGCGAAATGAGGGAATCAAGATGCCCTCTTTTCTCCCAGATCAAGGCACTTCACGAACATCAATTAGATGTTAATATCCCTGGGAGGCAAGCCTGACAAGTCTTATTAAACCATTTTAAAGATTAGGACACTGAGTCACAGAGAGATTAAGAACTTCCTCAAAACCAACAGCATAGTCAGAGAGGGGGCAGCTACACCCCAGCCAGGCCTGGTGGCACGAGACTGCACTGCTCCACCTTATTACAACATTTAGAGTTGGAAAAAAAAAAAAAAAAAAGTCCACCACACTCATATGAAGTTTCCTGGCCATGCCAACATGCCTCAGTTTTGACCTGCAGGGACCATCTTTAGATACAAGAATGCAGTTTGGTTTCCACGCTCAGATGGCATTTTGGCTGAAAGTACCAGCAAGGTTGCCAGTCGTAAACGGTTTTAAAGTCGGCAGAGACCTCCAGATCTTTTCCGATAAGCTTGAGAGGGAACTTAAAACTTTTTGATACTGGTTCAGCCCTACAAGCCTAGGGGCAAATAAATCTACAGTCATCAGTCTTCGAGCCAACTAGTTAGCTGAATTCAAGTCACATGCTGAATTTACACATTAAAAAGGTAGTGAACATGACAAGACAATTACTATCAGAGGTTAACGCATACTTCAAAGCACGAAGGAAAACCCAGCAGGAACCACGTTCAATTAGACCGAAAAGCGAGCAGAGAAGGATGTTGCACCGATAACACGCTCATCAAGACGCGTCCCAGCTAAGAGCCCACTCCAGTGCTCCAACACACGGGGAAAGCACTTCGCCGCCGTAACCGCCGAGCACGTACCGACCCGAAGATGAGTTTCTCTCTCCCTGCGTCGCCCCCCGACCCAGCGCGCAGCCAGCCCGCACCTCCCCGCGCCCCGGTAAAAACCGAACCGCCCGGCCCGGCCGGCCCCGCCGCCGCCCGCGCAGGGCCAGCCGAGCGCGGCCCCAGCGCCCTCGCCCGCGGAGGGACGCTCCGGCGCCCGCTCCGACCCGCTCCCGGTCCCACCGCACCTGCCCCGTCCCGGCGACCTGCCCCGGCGGCGCTGCGTCCGCATGCTGCCCGCGGCTCGGCGCGGATCCCGGCAGCGCGGGGCGGGGCGGCGCGGCCGGGGCGGGACCGGCCCCAGCGCGGGGCGAGGCGCCGGCGGGCGCCCCGGGCTCCGCGCAAGGTGCATTCCCCGCACAGCCCGCGGGTCCCCCCACGCCCTCTCGTGGCTTTGGGGACCGGCCGTGCCCGGGGCCCCCGGCTGTCCCGGCCCCCCAGCCCCCGAAGAGGGGCGCCCGCTCCCCCCGGCGCGGCGGAGGGCGGCTCAGCGCAGAAACGGCTGCTCGGCGTGCGGGGACCTTGGAGGTTGTCGTCCCCCCTGCAGGAGATCTAAGAGCATTTAGTCCAGGAAGCAAATAGAAAACTACTGGAAAGAAAGTTCAGAATTGACCGGTAACGTAACTAACAGCGCTTACACCACAACTCCCCGACTTCTACCAACATCTCACTAACGGTACAAGCGAAGTTTTATGAAAAAAAAAAAAAAAAGCGCGAAACAATTCAGATGCAACCGCTGCACCAGGAAGGGTAAAGTGCTCCCCAGCTAAAGCGCTCATCTACTCACCTAAAGCTCTGAGAAAAACCTCGGCAGGCACGAGCTTAAACCATTCATAAATATTTTGGCAGGTGCCACACAGACACTGTTCCTTCAGTGACCTCGAAGGCAGCTGCGGCAGAACAAGGGAGCAGGACCCTCATCTCCCATGACATGAGTTACCTGACCTTTTTCACACCTCTCTGCCCTGAGCCAAATTTAAAGCTGCTTTCGATAAGGTGGAGAGAAAACAAGTGTGACTGTGGCCCCATTTATCCGTGCACAGCTGAATGTAACACAATCTCTAACGAGCCAAGCATTTAACCAACTCTCAAATAATTTGTTGACCTCAAGCTAAGCATTGTGTTACAGAAAATACCTCTCATTTGGGTTGAAATTTGTCTTCTAGCTTCTTCCATCGTGCTTGGCTGAACCCAAGTTTTACTTAGTCCTCAATTTTTGAATTGCCACATGTTATTCTGCTTACTGAACTTTGGGAGATTAAAAGTACTTTTTCCTCCAAGTGATAAAAGCTAGAATATAGAAGCAATGGTGCATACCGTTTCCCTGCTATCTAAAAGACTATATCAGCCTTGAGGAAGGAATAAGAAAATACTCCTGGGAAACTTCCAGCAAAAGTGATCTGTAGCTAGCAAACAGGGATGTGTGTATCAAAGAAATAACATCTATATATTGTACAAAGTCTTCCTAGTTTCAGTCCAGCATTGAGAGCCAGATGAAAGGAAGATTCTTCCACAGAGAACCCAGAAAATACAAAGTCAAAAAGAATTTACACTCACCCCCACCCAGGAAATGTTCCAAAACTTCCTTCTTTAGGAAAGATACAGCACTGGCCTCCCATATATCTCTTCACCTTTACCAGCTGTCTTCTTCCCTCCACTCAGAAAAAGTTAGTAAGCCCATAAAAAGATAATCTTTTCTCCTGCCAAGTCCTTCCAAAATTATTATGCGCTCCCATGTCAGGGGCTGCATGAAGGCCACCAGAGATCTTGCCATTCTAATAACTATAATCTGTATATTTACTGATTGTCCTTAAATATTTGAGCTTTGAAAACAGCCAAAAGATGCATATACAGTTCACGCTCGCTAGTCTTAATTATTATCATAACTATCTGTTAAAATTATGTTCCATTAGATGTTACTTAACCAGAATTAAGAATCTTTATTCTCAGTCACACCTGCCTCTCTCCAAAGGAAAACATAACTAAGATACAAATTTGATATTACCTGTGGTTCTATTGGCTACCCTAGCCCACCCTCCCTTACTTGAAGCGTGGGAAATGCAACCAGAAAGGGAAAAAGCAACTTCCCCCGGTGCTGCACAGCCTCCCCTTGAGTGAGACTAAGCTCCTAACCTATTATTTTTAACAGTGCAGCTGCTCTGTAAATTTTTTTTTTTGTTCAGTCCTAGCCTGTTCTGCCCCGTTGAAAGGATAGGAAAAAGGAATAAGAATAGCCCTTATAAAAAACAATCCAGCTTTATCAGCTAGTATAAAGCTGTGCCTGCTAACTCTGCTGTAGGATGGTCATCCCCTCACTGTGGCTGATTATGTAAAGCACTCCCTTTCCTGCCATGGGCAAGCCTATCTATTCAAATTCTTGTAAATGCAATGCTATCTACATATCCAACACAATAAAAGCCCTTCTTGTGGTATTTAAACAACCTGTCTGATCTTTTGTGATTAACTGTGGATTTCTTCAAAGCTAACTGAACTTTTTTTTATATAAAAGAGATGGTCTGGTTCTTATGTTGCAGCCTGGGTCTCAGGAGACCATGCTGAACTCCCTCCTCCACCACTCATCTCCTTTCTGACTCTGAGGATTCATGGTGTGTATCAGTTCATGACCTACAGGGTGAAGGGAATAAGACTTCCTTACCCTTGGGGGCTTAGGAGGATGGAACCCCTCATATGAGGGTGAAACCTTGACATTCTACTCGATCACGTGAAAGGCTATTATGATAGCATAGGTTTATTCCTGCTCCTCTTTTGAAGTTTGTCATCACATTCATCTCCAGTGAGAATCAGTACTTAAACACAAATTTTCATATTCTCTACCTTCAGTAATGCTTTTTGTTTTAAATGAACATATAAAGCCATTAGAGCCATTTTAAAGAAAGGAAAAGAAAATAGATCTAAGGAAAGGAAGCTGAATTCTTTATGTGGGAGCATATAATTTTTCTGGAGCCTGGAATAGCTGGATTTTCTTACCACATGTGCAGGAAATAGCCCTTCCTACTTCGTCCTGAATGTATCAGATAATACCCTTAGCATATAATGGAACTATTCCAGTGTGAGACACCTTCGAAGCAACATTTTTGTTCAAGTTTCTAAACACATTAACAGATTTATACATGTCTGTTGAGGAATAGTTCAAAACACTTTGGTTCATGGGTAAATAATGAATATTTAAACTATTCCACAGCATCCTTGTTTCTTAATTAAAAAAAAACAGACAGAAGTACCAACAAAACACACCTAGCTAATTTTCTAGCCCTCCTCCCACAGACGACTACAAGTTCATTTGTTAGGGAAGTTAGGGGATGGGTCCTTCATCACCCTACCTGCCCCATATTGGCACAGCCCACAGCACACCTGGCCAGTAATGCATCCTCAGGTTGGTAACATTAATCCGCCTTTCTTCAGTGCAAATATTCTGTTGTTTGAGGTTTGAGCATGTGTGGAGGATGTTTTGGGTTGGTTTTTTTTTTCCACATGTGGATATTTTCTCTGATACTTTGACAAAAAGGAGATTGAGCTTGTATCGTGCAGGTTACTGACACAAATCTAGAAAATCTCATGCTTTGGATCATGTCTTTGCTGGTTAAATCTCCCTGAAGCTATAAAGGATTTTACTGATGTGAAATTTCTAATTATACACCAAATCTGAGCACAGGATGATCTCTTGCTCCCAGTATCATTAAATATTAATTGATTCATTTCCTAAGAAACTTCGATAGCTGCAATCTCATACACAGTGTACCCAGCTAGCCAGCACCAGCCTCTTCAAAATCTTCAGTTCATTAATCAAAAAATTCTTTCTTTGAAGGCAGAAGAAATGAGCCTCACAATCTTTAGGATAACTCTAATTTTAGTAAGGCGTAAAATTATGATCCTGTATTTATTCCTACAACAGAGTCACATCTCAGTGTCATTTTGCTTTGTGTAAGGGATAATGTCAGCTTTGGTGATGTTGTAATTACAAATCATGGAAACATTTTTTTTGAGTTCTGAAAAGCCACAACCAGAACCTTAAGAAGTTTGAAACTTCTCTTGGGGCACATATCATTTTGTAAGGTATATTTGATTTTTGAGAAGATTTGACAGATAATCAGATAAGGTAGACTTTATGAAAGGTAGAATAAACCATTATTATAAAGAGTTGCATTTTTTTCTTTTTTTCTGTCCTTGTAGCCAGTATTTAGTGAGCTGTTAAAAGATTTAGTCATCCACAGGGATATATTTGGATTTTTTCCCCTAAGAAATATCACTAGAAGTCTTCATTTTATTAATGCTGTGTCCTCAATGCCTTAAGGGCTTTATTCCACAGATATTTTATATTTTTATTTCTGACATTTGGGGTTTTGTGCTCAATTACAGTTTTGATTCTGCTTTGATTTGCAGGAGTCATTACTCTGAGAAATACATATGGGAGAGTATCAAAAGCACAGAGGTACTTCTTCTGTTGAAATAAATGCCAACGTCTCACTGACTTCAGAGAGAAAATGATCAAGTAATTAAACACTGTTTTGCATGGATCCCAATAGGCTTTGGATCAGGCCTCACCTTTCTAGCTCGTACTTGCAGCTTTGCTGCTTTGGATTTTGCTGACGTATGCCTCTGTAAAACTAACCGACCAAGCTCAACAAAGCTGATAAGATTTCCTTCCTGCACTGCTGTGCTAACACCTTCCCTGCAAATGTCCTCTGAGTTTGGTCATACTTGATTTCAGAGCAAGACTTTGCAGAGCAAAGTGAAACATAAATGTCAGCTAAAGTGATAAAGAAATTTAAGTTAACACAGTGTCTTTCAAGCCAAATGATTCCAGGCTGCGTACAGCTGGTAGATAGATTATGCTTTGTTAGGGTGCTACATCTGCGTGAGCCGGTGACTGTCAGCTGCTTAAAGGATGTCACATTGCAAAATAGCCAGCTAGGCTGCTTCAGATTCTATCAGGAGAAAAATACCCTGATCTGTGATAGAGATCTTGGGGAAATTTTGTGGAGAACAACCCCAAAAGAATAAAAACGACACAAAATACTTGTGTATTTAGCACACACCTGCATGAAAATAGTTCCTAGAATGTGGCTGTCAGTGAATAAAGGGAATCTTCTGTAAATACCTGCTTAATACAAATTAACTGTTCTGTATGTGTTGTCAGCAAGAACTTGAGATTATTTCTTGTCTGTGGGAAACCTCCTGTCAGAGACAAAGATCATTTTCCAGATGCTTTGATGTTAGCATATTTAAACCTTAGCAGAGACTTTATTTAATTAAATGTTATTTATGTTTTGTGGGTGTTACTGAACAAAGTCTTCCCTGAGTGTCATTAATGGAAGAACGACAGAGTGTTCAAACCAGTGAGGACCATCATGATAAGTTTGAGGGCAGAGATAGTCTCTGGTGATATTTTAGGGAAATTAGTATTTCTCAGACAGCTGAACACTCAGACATACTTCCCTAACTCGAAGATGAAACCATAGCACTTCTAATTGCCATGCTTCCAGTTTCACAGATTCTTATTCTTCATTTTTAAGTTAAACACTTCTAGTTAGTCTGTGCTATTTTTTAACTGTTTCTTTAATGAATATGACTCCATATGCATGAGCAAACACATGTTAAAAGTTAAGTGCCAAATCTCTTTTTTTTTCATTCTCAGGGAAGGAGGTACTTTCTTTGGCAATTCCTGAGTTTACTTTGGGAGATTCTAGTGGCTGATTATTTACTGTGCTCTGCATTATGCTGTATTAGAGAAGAGATGACCTTGCTTCTCATGCTTAGCCAGGAAGGAATGGCTAAGAAGATGCAGTCTTTTTTTTAAATTATTTAACACAAATGTTTCTAACTTGCTCTATGGAGATAATAGAAAACAATCAGCAACTGCTGGGTATCAGTTTTGTCTGTTATACATTACTGTCTGTCTTGACATCATAAAATAAATAAATTCTATGTATTCAACCCCCGTTTGTTTAAAAAATAAGGTTGCTAAGAAACAAGTGTTATGCATGTTTAATGCAACTTACAATCAGGATTTATATAAAAACATGAAATGTAGCTGTGATGCACTTAGAGACTATTACAGTGCAACTAAAATGCAAACTCATGGTCTGGGTGAAGAAGAAACGTGAACTTTACTGTCATGTCACAATTAGGGCTCTGGCCAATGTATAATTACAGGTTCTAAAGTTCCTTTCCATGCTCTGAATTCTGTAGAAAATTTCAATTAATGTCACTGACATTTTTACTCTTTCCTCAGGATAATGTTGACTTCCAAAGGATACTGTCAATAAGAGTGGTATAACTAAGGGCCTATAGGTTCCACAGAAATGATGCGTATTACGGTTGTATGTAGTTCAGCAAGAAAAATGTTGACACATATAAAAATTTGGTTTACCTGGTTTGCATTTCATTCTGATTTATATGTGTTACAAACGTTTGCATGTAACTTTGTTCAAAAATACTCAATTGTTGTCATGGTTCAAGGGGTAAGTGGTTATGCTCGATGAAATACACATATTGACATTTTTCACTACTATGCTTATTGGTAAGAAAGACAATTTCATCCAGCCTCCTATCTTTGACTGGAGTCAATCCTATGCTCATTTAAACCAATAACCAACTTTGCTTCTGACCTCACTTGACTGCAAAAACAACAACGACAAAAAGACTGAGACATCTGTTAAAAGCAAGGATTCCACAGTCCTCACCAGAGGCCAAATAGCAAAACAGCAACACAACTGCTAAAGCTAAAGCTATTCACAGCATTGACAGGCTACCCACTGTACAGGCACAAAAGAGACTTTTTCCTAAACCTAGTGTTATAAAGTTATGATCTCTAATCACTACCTTAACCCTAGGAAAATGATCCTCAAAAATCTGGACTTCTTTTTGCATAAAAGTTAAAACAGTGTTCTCAAACTGCTACTCAGGAATATGTTCTTGAAAGTTTAATTTTTTTTAACTGCCCACTGCAACTTCAGGTTTTTTATTTTATATCCAGCTACAAGCAGCACTGAACATTTCTCTTTCTTATCTGATCACAGAAAAAAAGCAGCTTATTCCTGTTTCCACCCTTTCATCCCTGGTTTCTTAAATGGGGCCTAAAGCCATTTACCTCTAACCTTATGTGATAATTGAGTTGTTCAAGCTTAGCCAACTTCAGTTTTCCCAGGTACACTGGCTCCCTTCCAGCACTGTCAGTTTTCTGTAAACCTACAGGGGAGAGCTCAGCCTTACATAATGCCTCTGCTCCCAGAGGAGCCCAACGCTGCCCTACAGACACAGGCCATGCACAGACATCAGTGCTACCAAAACCCATCTGCCAAATTCAGAGTGGCTCAGGAGGACACAACCCTCTTCAGCGCTGCTTATAACAGGGAAGACAAGTGTTACAGCCCACCTGGCAGAGCAAAAGAAGTTTTACAGCAAGCATTTGACATGTTGAGCCCACACATGGAATAAGGCCACAGCCACTGTCCTCCCTGCTGTAAGCTTTGGGGATTTTGAAGATGTGGCAGATCATTCAGCCCTGGGGCTGCATCCCCCCCAGAGAGCAGGCTTTGCAGCACCACGTCTCCTACACCACTTGGCTATCGGCTTGGTGCTTGACAGAGAGGTGCCACCTCACGAGCTGCCACCAGCTCTCAGGGTAACACACTAAGGCTTCCTGAACAAGCCTCCTTCCTGTTGCTTGGGTTTTCTTAGCTCACGTGATCTCACTGGATCACAGCACAAGCAATATTGTTCCTGACAACCAGTAAAATATTTTTATGAACTCCATAATTTAGTATTTAAACATGTCATGTTAGCAACTTCAAACAAACAAGCGCAGCTTAACGAGAGACTTTTTCAGAGTTGCACCATCTGCCAACAGCTTTCCAGTCTCAGTGCCAGCATAAAAAAAAGTATTCTTTAATTAAAAAAAAAAAAAATGGTCCTGTGCATCTGCAAATTTGTCAACAGGGCGGTTGGCATCCCTCCACCCTTCCTGCTTGTGCATACCCAGAGTCTGAAATATCAGATTTCAGCTGGTGAAGGAGAAGCCCGAACACACAGAGAGCAAAACCACTTTGAACTCTCTGGAATGGTAACAGCAGCACTTGGGGAGAAAACAAAGCCTGAGCACAAGTGCGTTTTCACAACAGCTGAAATGAAGATGTCTAACAACTGCCACATTCCAGGAGAAATCCTGTTGAGCAGAAACTTAGTCCATCAGCTTGTTTGATTGCTCCATGTTGTTCCCAGAACTGCATTTCTTTCAAGTCCCCTTCATAGGTTATTCAAAATTCATACATGAGATTGACCTGTGAAACTCAGCACAACTGAAAAGTCTTCTTTTGCCATTCTACCCTCCTGATTTGAAAGCACTTATTTCTGCATATGAAATGCTTCTTTTAGCTATATTGCATCCTTGCAATTTCTTAATGAGCAGCAATTATGCTGCTCTTTCAAGATACTCATCTGTCATTACCCATTCACCAACGTACTGTTTAACAGTGTATAAGCTAAAAGGTATTTTCAGTATTAATAAAACTCAGTTTGAAATAACTTCACAAGATTCAAATGGTTTACTTACAGTAGTGCAATACTTCCCGGTGATTTAGAGATCACTGTCTGGCCTTTCACTTTCACCCACACAGAGGAATACTTGTTGTCAGAGAGTAAACAAAAGTTTAGATATACATGGATAATTCCTATTAACTTCAATAAAATACAGTTGCTATCTAACAGACTGTTTCAGGAATGGGTTACTGTGAAACTTCCTTATTAAAAAAAAATTCTACATTTCAAAGCAGACTTACATCTTTAATTAATTGAATTAAATGGCTGGTTTCCATCATGAGCCCTGCCACTTCTCTTATCATTGACTCCAGGCAGTGATAGAGTAGGATTTTTTTTAGTGTACAGTAGTAGGACTTTTAGCCAACACGCACATTTCACTGTGTGCTCATGGAGAGAAAGCTTGTATGTACTTTTTTAATTCACAATACACCCAGATTTTGGAAACTTGCCCACTCTTGCCTTCTGTTTTGCTTAAAACTTTGTCTACAAAACATCAATAAGCACCTTAAACTAAACTAATGTCTGCATGTCATTACTTATAAACGTGTAGGTGCTTGCCTGGAGGCAAAAGAACCCATAATACTGCTACCACTTACTGTTATTTATTTAGCTTCTTCTTTAATGAGGGTTTTCCTACAGCATTTTTTTGTCTCAGGTTTTAGTTCAGCCTGCTCTTGATACCATGTGTAATACAATTTTCACCCTAGCAGCTCTGCATGCTGGCCAGAGAAGGTCAGCTGAGAACAAGGGGTTGGAGCATCTCCCAGGGCCTGGCTGGGCTGTATTAGGAGCACTTCTGTGGACAAATATGCAAAGTTTACTGAAGTCAGTGGAAGGACTCTCACTGGCTTTGGTTAGCTTTGGATCCAGCTATAAATTAGGAAAGTTTGATTTTAGTTCCATTACTTGTCCACAGTATTTTTTTTTTCTGTGTTAACACCATAGCTCCTCTTTAAACAATGACAGGACTGCTCTTTTCAGTCAAATGAGCAGTTTGTCAGCAAGTTACACTGTAAGATGACCAGATAGGGATCCTAAGATTGCTGCTAAGTGGAGAGGGGAAAAAACGCCCTTTCTGCTTTTGTGGACAAAGGAATTGACTTCAAGGGAATTGTACAGTATCCTGTTATGCTGTGGTAAAATACAGTTCTGAAATAGGGGAGTAGCTGCCATGCTACCTTTCCAGAAGAACAAAGTGAAGACAAATCACAGTCCTAGGAAAAACTAGGGAAATTACAGGAAAGCATGTCTAAAGCGACTCACTAATTTAACAATGGCAGAAGCAGTATTACCATGGGAATTCCTAGCTTCTGTGTCCCATTCCTTGCTCCCTCTGTATGTATGACGTAGGACATACACGTACTGTATCACAGAAGAAAGCACACAGGAAGTGCACAGTAAATCGGGATTTTGTCAGTTTAACAAGGGCAAGGTTCAAGAAATATATGTTCTTGGAATCAAAAGCATAGGCCTTGAAAACAAAAGGACAGCTATCAAGGAGGTTTATTTTGAAGTTTAAAAGTGCTTACTGTCCCTACACTATTCATCTGAGTAAGATAAAGATGTAAAGAAATAAAATTAAGTTGTTAAAGGTTTTTCTAAAAAAGAAATCAAATTCTCCATTAAAAAATACTGGTCTTGTACAACAGACAACATCTACACAGTCATGTATCAATAGAATTTGCTTTCTGAGTAACAATTTTCCCTCGGAACATTTTCTATTTATAAACCCCCTTAAGCCTTTTGCAGTATGTTTCCTGTTCAGACATACCACTTAATCACCAGAAAATGAGTCAGGCAATCAGTCCAGGCCCTTCCCATACACAGAATTCAAACCTAGTGAGAAAGTTATGAGCATGCCTACAACTTGACTGATGAGTCAAAACACCATTTAAACTGATTCTTTTTTTCTAGATCAGGAATATGTTAGAAATTGTTAGAAATAGAGATGGAACTGGAACACAGAACATAATCAATCTCAATTCTTCTTTCAAGAGCAGAAGCCTTATCAAAAACTAAGGATGGAGTTTCATCCTGAAACATTAACTCATGCATAACTACTATCTGCACAATTCATCATGGAAACAGCCACAGAATTTTTTCCACATTCCATAGTAAAAGAGCCGCAGAAGTATTTCCTTTTGTCCACATGTAAAAGCACTGAATTTCTGACATTTCAACCATCTAGTTTAAAGACAGTCCCAACTGCATGCATTGTCCTAATCTGTATGCACCATTAAACCCCAAAATATTCCTGACCCTTTGGAATCTCCTGAGGGGCACAAATCTACAAATAAATCTCAGATCTGCAACACCTTAGAAGTAGTACCATAGAAATAATAGAATTTGCATTACAAAGAACAGTATTTTATGTTGAGGACTCTCAAGTCTCACCCTGTTTTGAAGCTGTGGATGTCGTGGCTTAAGGAAATAACCTGCTCACAGTGCAAGCCAACCACCAGGCCGAGAACAGAATTGTCGTATAGTCCAAGCTTTCACCCTCATCGTCTGTCCACCAAACACTTGCCTCCATTATTTTCAATAGCGGGTAGGGAGAAGGATGCTATGGAGATTACATCCAAGTCACATCATTTACTCAGAATCTATCTTTTAGGTAATAGCTTCTTTTCTGTTACTGTTTCAGGTGCTTTGCAAATCTGAGGCAGGAAGGAATAATCACTTACAGTTTAGGAGACCTTGGTCTATCAAGCAGAAGAAACCCCATGATCCACAGCAAGAAAATGATCCTAAGTTGGTATTTATTTAAAACTTTTTTCAGAGAGAATAGCCAGTCTCTCTCTAATCCCAGGGGTTTCTTTCAAGCAGACTTTTAAAGTGACAGAGGAACATGTTAAATATCTACAAACAAGAGAGGGCATTTGAAATGAAACTGATTTCATATTAACTAAGCTAACTTCATCTTGAGAGTTTTAATATGCCATTTATAGGTATATGCATGGTGTGGCAATATATGCCGCCATCCTGAACTGACCTGATTCCATGCCAAAAGCAGTCGGAAAAATAAGAATGCCGTATCATCTGACGGGCAGTGTCATTCTGATAAACGTCTGAGGTCACATTCCAGTGCTATCATTGCTGGACTTTCATCTGCAGAAGCTGTTCTCTCACTTTCACAGCCAGCAGTACAGCAAAGTGACTCAAAAGCAGCTGAAAAACATACAAGGATAACTACCATAGAAACATCAGGGAAAAAAATCCAAATACTAGAATGTTTTCAGCTACAAATGCAGATGAAATGTGTTAATATGTAATGTGTTAACATCTATTTCTACTCCAAGTTTTGTTCAAAGTATCTACTTTTCTACATCACAGGCTTGCTGTATGGAAAACTGACAGAAGGTGTGAACAATGAACTGTCACTTTCAAAAGCTTTGTATATCTCAGTATCTGCAAAATGCCAGGATCTTTCCCATCTCTGAATGGCATTTCAGGTTCCACATTTCTCTGCCTCTGATATCGAGTGAAATTATTATGCTAATAATGAAGCTGCTTGTCAACACTGCAAAATCTAGACATGCTTTGCTAAGTCTTTGCTGTTAATCAGGAAAAAAATTAAGTTGCTTAGTTAAGAGATGCCTACCTTCACTCTTCTGAGCCAAAGTTCTTTCAACTGGTCCTATATGAGACAAGGTAACCTCGACTTCTCCTGAAAAATAAACATTTTTATAGCTCTACATTATGCATATATTTACTGGGAGAGAAAAGAGAGACAGGTCTCCCATGTCATCACAAGTTTTCCTGCTGACCCAGGGAAAGTAAATGTGACCCTCGCCCTATAGCTGCAAGAAGTTTTGATCTAAAATTTTCTTTTAAAATAGATTTGGACAACTGCCTAAATCTGAATGCCTGGAGCCGTGTTCTGCAACAGAGGGGAATAAGGGAAAGAAGAAGGAAAGAAGAGGGAAGGAGGGAGGAAACTGGATTAAAAAGAAAACTCCCCCAGTAAACATAGGTGAAATAATTAAACAGAGACCTTGGCAAACTCCATCTCCTTTAAAGTTATTAGGAAATAAGGATTTGAAAATACATGCAAGTCGGCCAACGTATAATTAAACAGTTCAACATTGTGCCTTTTATTTAACAAAAAGTCATTATATAAATACATTTTTCTAGATTAGATGGAGTGAAATGAGATGTATACAGTACACAACAAAAAGTAAACTACTACTGGGCACAAGTATTACTTCCAAGGCCCCTGTTTTATTGTGTTCTTAAACCACTCCTTCACCCTCTTCTGTGGAGGATAACTTGCTTAGTTTCTCCTTTCCACCTTCCTCCCTACTCTGATGCGGTAAGTTCAGAAGTGGCTGAAAAGAGCAAAGCAGCTGGAGTTCAGCTTGGTCGCATCCCACCCACGGGTCATTCAGTGTACGCTTCAGGGAGGCCGCAAAAGCAAACTTCATCAAGACAAGGCAAATTAAGAAACACAACAAACTGCTATTGATATATCCTCTTAGATAGAGCAATAAAACCAAACACTCACCAAGGAGTGAGTTGGCCTTTGGTTAAGAGATGTTTGAGAAGCAAGAATCCATCAATTATGCCAGAAATAGTTCCAAAAGAAGCACCAACACCACAGACTCAGAAGCTCGCTCTTAGGGAAGCTTGTCACCATAGGCTGCTGATTTACTCAGGAGGCAGAGAAGACTTTCCAAAGTGACAAGTCAGATTAAAGCCTCTTCCTTAACTTGGCTCTGAAGAAGTCTTGCTAGCCCCAGAGGGAATCTGTCTCCTAACCTGAAGGAATGCAGCATGAACACTGTTCTGCAGATACAAAAAGTTCACAAGCCTAACACCCACTTGCCTTCATACCGCTTCCACTGACTTCAGTGTGTCTGAATGATGAGAAAATAACTTCATTTCTTACAACCAATTTTAACTATATTCTTCAATGCTCTTTCAGGAAGTGCTCACGTGATGAAAAGGCAAGGCTATAGATAGCATAGGTTAAGTGATTTCTAAACTCAGTCATGTTCTGTTGGCTAGGAGTTACTACTCCCCAGATGCAGCAACTCATCTGACAATAATGCCATTGTCACACAAAGCAAATGGATAATTGTGATTTACATTTGCTTTTTACCAAAACAACATTAAAAGACTCAAAGTATTGGCTTATTTTAAAACCATTCACTACTTTGGCTGGTTCTGATAAAAGTCTGTGGGAATTGTTGTATGTGTATGTGGAAATAGAAAATAACAGGAATGGAGCCATCTCTTCCGCTGTTTCAACACATGTTGAATACACCCTTGATAGCAGAGGTTATTAATAATTAGAAGGAAAATAGGATTTAAAGGAAGATAGATATTCATGGATTAAAGACCCAAGGAACTTTAACATCATTTAATTTAACAGCCCATGTTATATAGGAAGTCAATTTTCAACCATATACTTTCTGCTTGCATTATAGTACCCATCTGAGAAGTATTTCAGTCTTTATTAAAAAGGCTAAAGTGTTAAAAAAGCTCCTGCATACCAGAGAAGATTGCACCAAGAACTAGCTTGCGTCAGAATAAAAAACCTGCTGCTGCAGGTTATTTGTGGCGTGAATGTATCCAGTTTCTGCTTCCAAATTTAGGGTGTTTCTTCTGCTTGATTATAGAACTGACAGTCACCTTTACTTGTGGGCTGTGATAAATGCTAACTCTTGGATTAAACACATAAATTAGCCGTTGTTAGACTCTTCCTCCATAAGCACTTGCTGTTAATATTCAAACACATATTACTCAAGTGATCATCATGCCTTATCAAATTATTCAAGTCAGGTTTTGTAAGTGACTTGGAGCCCTCAGCATTTTCCCTGTTGACTGATAAAAACATGGCATTTCACCAGAGCAAGAACAAGTTTTTGGCAGTAACAGAAATCATTCAAACTAATCTTCTCTTATAACCACTTTTTCAGCCTTTTTTTTTTTTTTATTATTATTAGGTAGCTCAGGGGTTTTTTATTAATTAGCTATTTAATACTGCATTTTTCTTTCTTTTTTTTTAATCAGAATGCCCAATATCCTTAGGATGATTGAATCATACATTATATTAACACAAGTATGTTTATTGGCCACACTTACAAATGCACATTACATATCCATTGTCAAGGTCTATCACTCATAAAACTATGTCAACTGATATTAATTATGCCACCATCAATAATTTGTTTTCTTATTGCAACCCATCTCAGATTTTGTCTAATTTTGCCTCTAGCAGTCTTAGAGTAACTACTCTGAAATTCTTATAATTTGGTAAAAATGCTGCTTGATCAAAAAATTCTTTAACCATCCCAGCTATATCCTGTAAATTATTGGACTACAATCAAAGCTGTAAACATATGCAACAAAATAAAAGTAGGAATCAAGAGGGACCCATGTCATCACACAATGCAAAGAACCAATACCAGAATAACATGACTTGAAAGTTTAAAAAGATCATGAAGTTCTGCTCTCCATATATTAACTCCAACAAAACCTTTTAATAGCAGTGTCTTGGCAGGAATTTTGGCAGAAAACACAGTAATCCAGTCCGCGGTAAATAAAGGTGTGGGCAAGTTTCAAAACATCTTGGATGGTAACAGGGTCAAAGCCTAGAACTCTTCTACTAATGGTAAAACGTTCAAATGCTTGAAATACTCTTCTCGAATGGGATGATTCAAAAATAACACAACAGCCTGAATCCGAAAGGATACAGTAGCTGAAAAGTAATTCTGTATGAAGAAAAAAATAAAATCAGTAAATTCAGTATGTGGTTATATTTAGAATGACTTAGTGCCAACTTATTTTCTGGTAATGAGTTGTTGCCAAATCTCCTCCTTCCAAAGATAAATAATATCAAACAGGCAACTTTTTGGTCATGAGAAGCAAGCACAAATTTGGCCAAGGCTTAGCAGAAAAAGATAGTGAAAGGCTGAACTGGATCATACATACCAGCTACGCAAGGGATCAAAACCTGATATTGTGGATTTCTATGGCAGAGTTAGATCAACCAGAAGAAACAGTTTCACAGAGTTGACACCTCAGACAGTAAATCAGGTTTATACTGGCCCTGAGCCCATTGACCCTAGAACAAACAAATATGACCCTAAACCAAAATCAGAGCAAAATCAGAACACAAAACATGACAAATAACATTTGACTTTGAAAAGTCACAGCAATATTTTGTCTTTGATGAAGAGTTTAAATCTTCCAGTAACATGCAGTTAATATTCTGAAAGCTTTTTCTGAGTTAAGCTGTCCTATCAATAGATTTTATTTCTACACTTTCTCTATAGAGAGTCATTGAGTGGATTAGAAGTCACTACAGTTATTCACATGGGAGAAGACTATTCATCTGGTTAAGTATTTTTCTCATCCCAAACACTGCTGCTCAATATGCCAGAACTGGTAATGCATATGGAACAAAATCCAGTTTGTGAAGAAATTTTTCTCTGCGAAGCAACAGAACAGACCTGTGTCAGCTGGTGATTGTGATTTTAAACCAAGCAGCTATGAACCAAAACCACCTACATCTCAATATTTATTGGGACTTTGGATGCATAGATGCATTTGAAAGGAAGAAGGATGCTTATGGAGAGCAGATGTTCTAAGTTTTAATCCCAGTTCCTGTCTGGGTAAACTTGGCTGCTTCTCCTCTCATCTTCAACAGGATGTGAAAGTATTTAGAAATGTTTCTTCTGTGTTAATAAGACGTTACTCATATGATTACTGGGTTAAGAGGTACAGATTAATGATTGTAAAGTGCTTTGAAATCCTGAGATGAAAGGTATTATGTAAGAACGATGATTTTATACCATTTAATATCAGTTTGTTCATGATGATGTCACATAATAAGAAAGCAAGTATTCTTGAGCTAGACACTCGGATCTGGCAAGGGAACCTGTGTTCTGGCTGCAATAAATTTTCCATGCCCATATGCCATAGCTACATCACAGACCCTCACCTTCTTCACCACAAAACAGAAATGATAATACTTTTTCCTTTTTATTTTTGTCCTAGTGTTCTTAAGCAAAACTAATGCATGTTTGTGATGGGTGTAAAGCTGCTTGGACGGAATGGCCGTAACACACATGACAACAAGACTATCATCATATCAAACCCAATTTCTGTACTCCTGAGATAAATTGCAAACCATATGGGAAGAAGTAATACCTTTTTTTTTTTTTTTTTTTTAACATAAAGTCTTCTAGTCTGGCATGTTGCCTGCTTTTACCAGGCCTCCAGCCTTTCTGGTTCGTTAGCAGATTTCTCACATGCAGAAAAAGGACTCTCTACAGAAATTATTTTTTTCACCTGCTCTTCAATCACCTGGTTCACTTTTCAGCAATACTCCACAGATACTCGGGGCACTCTTCTCCCGTTGTCGGCCATCCTGTATCTCCCACCAGCTGGTGAAAGAAGAAAGTGCCAAATCTCTCCTTGTATCATTTCCTCAGTCCTGCTTGCCACACCTGTGAAATAAAGGGAAGTTTCTCCTGACACAGGGAAGGCAGAGAAGTAAAATGAAAGGGTACAAATGGATGGAGGAAAAGAGAAGACCCTAGAATATTTTTGTAACAGCAGTGGGAAAAGGGTTCTAATGTCTTCTTTTATGTTTTACAAAAGCCTAATATATACATTCTGCTCAAGTGCTAAAGTATAATTCTACTCCTGCACTGCTGCCCTCTCTAAAGAAAGGCTTAGTCTCCTGGACAGCTCTGGTCACGGCGGGGTCACTGGGACAGGGCCACAGCAGCCTGCCCACCGCCTCCATGTCACTGCAGCAGGTAACCCGCTCATCGCAGACAGACGCTGGAAAAAACTTAACGTTTCTCCATGACATAGCCTTGCAAATTATACAAGTAAATACATCTCTCTGTGTATAGCCACACAGAGGAAATATTTACACTGCTAAGCATTTGGATTATGAAAGCCTAAATAAAGGGAAGGCTACTGGAGCCACTGTAAACCATCAGAGTTGTGCTAGCCTAAATATGGTGAGACACAGTATATAATGTGCACCGTTATATCATGTGCTCTGGATGTGCCAATTCTAGACTATGGAACTGTGCTTGTAGGAAAACTCTATCTTCAGTAAGCACTGGCAACATCTTAATCCTTTTAGTATGGCTGTGATACACTGATCACTGAAATCTAGGGCAGGCCTCTGAAGCAGTTGGATCGGGGTCTAATTCTCCTTTAGATCATAATCCTGCAAAGATTTAACCTTTACAAATAACTTTATCATGTGAGTAGTTAAATGGGATGTTCAAGGATCAGTGTCATAACTGGAACATAGAGCAAACTCCAGCTTTGGTTATACCTATCAAGGATACAGGAGAAACAAGAAAAAAGTTAGCGTGGCTACTGATAGAACCTCATTCTTGGGAATAGGCAGCATTTAAGGATTTATATATCAGCTTAAATTCACCAACAACTATTCAGTCCTATCAGCTTCAAAGGATTTTAATCAGCAGGCAAAGCTAAGTACATCTGCAAAAGATAGGGACCTGTGCTGTAGCAGCCTTTCTTCTGACACAAGTATTCTGCACTCTGCTGTGACACAAAGCTTATTTTAATGTTTTCCCCCATTTGTTTCTAAGCCACCTTTTTTTTTTTTTTTTTTTAAATAACCTTCATCCTCCAAATCATCAAACAGGGTACCTACCTGGATACCTCAGAGTACACACGTTGTAAGGCTTTTACCTGTAACAACAACCACCAAGATAAGATTAGAAAGAGAAGAGCTGAAAAAGAGAAGCTACTCTTTAATTTAACAGCTAAGCAGTGAGTGCTTATAGCCCTCAGCTGAGCTAGGCTACCCTGCCTTTGCCACCTCAAAAAATTCTGGCTGTGGATTTGGCCTCTTCTGTGTGAAGCACTGGAAGTTTAATTTGAGGGAAAATAGTTGCGTTTCTTGAACAAGCTTTATATGGTTTTGTTGAGGGGAGAGAAACTGAGCAGGAAAAGAGGTGTCCAAACAAAATATATTCTAAAATATAAGGCAGACTATAGATGTATCAGGTAAGAAGTATTTTCTCAGTCACTGCTATGTTTGATGTTGGAGATTCTCTAATTCTCCATGAGCGTTTCTATCTGGGGATCTGCTACAGCTCTGCTGTGTTTAGTTTGGCATTTTTCATTAGAAAGCCTCTGCCCTGCTGCTTACACACCTTCTCTCATAGAGATAAAATTGTATAACATTTTAGAATAAACACCTCGAAAATGAACAGTGGTCTGGAAATAAAAGAGGAGGAAAACATCTACTTGGACTTGGCATCTGATTTACTTCGTTTATGCATGAAGAATGAATGACAGTTAATGCGTGTATTTTTTACTTTTTCATTATGAAGAAAATAAGACCAGAAAAAAACAACAGTGATTACTGCTGGTTTTGTAGATCAATGTACAGTTAAGATCCAGATACTAGTGGAAGAAAAACTGGACAAGACCAGAGTATGAATGGTAAATTCAGAAATTCCTGCCTATCTGAAAATTTTGCATAAGTATTCAAATACCGAACAGTGCAAGTATTACATGTATAATGAAACAATCTTTAGCATGTTACCAAGAATCTAATTCAGTGCAGAATCTGTCCTTTATAAAATAAATCCATCTATTTTATAAATCACATGTAAAAAATAGCTTCACTGGTAACAGAAACATTTGGTATGAATGCTTCTTTGGAAGTTATCGCTTCCTGTTATCCTTTATAGTTCATTTCTAACAGTTGCATAATGGGTCAACTCTTTTTTTATAGGCTGCAGTGATATGATGCCTGTAAAACTAAGGTTATGAAATGCAAACTATTTTATAACAGCATGTCCCTGCTATCAGAGAATAGCTTCCACAGCAAATTCACAGCTAAATATGTTTTCTGTGCCTGTATATTGATTTCACTCCTGATAAACAAATAAAAGTCCCCCTCTGTCATTACAGGATGTCTGCTGCAAAACTCAAGGTTTTGAACAAACCTGTGCTTGAAATTTATTAAAATTATTCATTAATCTTAAGCTCTTAAGAGCTACACAAGTCAGAAACACAGTAGCAGTGTCTAAGTATAGAAAATAAGTCATAATATAATAAAAGAATTGTCATTTCAAAATGACGTTGTTAGCGTTCATCAGGATCCCATATGTGCTTAAATCCTTGCAGACTGAAGACCTATAGTAGTCTTTCTCCAATTTTTAAAAAAAGTTTCTAAAATTTGGACCAAAAAAAATCAAGGTACTAACTGAAGTATCTTTCTATACTTTCTGCCTGAAAAGTCAAAGGAGATGCTACCAGTACTTACTACAGAAAACACTGTTAATTAGATTAGGACAGGAAATCTGAATGCTAGTTTATTTGTTTAAAATAAAAGTGACAGGGTAGAAAAATAGATTGCTGCTTCCAAGCCACACAACAGCCTAATAAGAAAAAAAACCCATCCAAACAAAACCCTGAAAGCTGGGGGTGGGGTGGGTGTGTTACAGTTCTATATCTAATAACAAATTTTATCTTAGAAAATTTTTACAAATCCTATTTTTTCTAGTCATTCCTTAAAACACAATGTTCAATGTAGGGATTTCCCAGGAACTAAAAGCCACACCCAAGAAGTGGCTCAGATATTCCTGGTTTAGAAACACTCCTAAGTAGGAGATCATCTGGCCAGCCCATAAAAATAGAGTTCATTTTTACAGCAATTGGCTAAATTATTAGTCACATTTCTAGATATGCTGAAGCCTACCACATGCCTAAAACAGCAGGGTCAGTAAGTCTGGCTAAATAGTCATTAAATTCCTAACCCAAAATTCTCCAGTACAGAAATCGTGTCCTGTTGCTTACCTGCTAATAAACAACAAACAATTGCGTAGGAAATAGCACCAATCCCAAGCATTCTACAATCATGACTCAGGCCTCCCATATCAGAAGATTTTTCACAATAAATACGCTTTTAATTTTCTTTTCACATACAGCCGAGCAGGTTATTAAGTGCTTTTCTGCAACCAGAAGAGCCTGATGTGTAAGCTCTTTTCATGTTTATTGTAAGGAAAAAAAATCCAGGAGCTGGAGCTCAACAAAAACCACCAAAAATCATGGCACTCATGATATTGTGAAATCTAGTGATGAGACATATGGAAAAATAAAGTGATACATGACATTTAAAATGCAGATTATTTAGTTCTGTCACAGCATGTCCAGTAGACCTATCCTACAATTTTAGCATGCATCATAAAAGGGCTCTTTTATCAAAAGGCATTAAGGTAAGACAGGCAGGCTAAAAAACAGAGTCCTGAGAGATCAAAAGCAAAAAGAAAACAATTTGCTTGCCTGCAGGAATGGGAAAGCCTAATTTCCCTAAACACCCAGGAGTAAAGGCAACATGTACGTATCTTGAGAAATCCCATCAATGGTACAATTTATCCTCTTGATTTCATCAAATGGCAAATGACTGCACATACACATAAGGGCAATCAGCTGCATTCCGTCCTTGGTTGGAGTCATGCAATCCAGGCGTGAGCAACTAGAGCTCAACCAGTGATTGCTTTTTCACCTCTCTGTGTTCAGACATGTTCACTGTTTTTGCGGATGGAAAAGACAGCAGTGTTTGTCCCATGTTTCTTCCACTGCTGCATCTCAAGCCATTCTTGTAAGGCAGATTCAAGGGACTGTGGAGACAAGGACAACTGGTAACATGGGGATTTTAAATGGGGTCCTCACTTCCCTGAAGAAATGCTGTCAGCATAAGCCCTAACTGCTCAGCCAGTACCAACAGGCTGTAGTCCAGCCCTGTCCTCACACGTAGTCTCCATTCACTACAGCAGGATTTCACAAGAACGACTAGGGGCAGAGTGCAGCCCTCGTGTTTCAAAACATTTGCAGAATGTTTGCATATAATTCTTTGAAGAGGATTTCATTTTCTTACTGAGTCTGAGTAAATCTTTAGCCTCCACAGCTGCACAGCGAATACTTCAGGAGATTTCAGGAGGTTCACTTTAGCAGAGCAAAACACAGACAAAGTCATACCTGTTGGACACAAGATCTCAGGAGAGAGCGAGCTGTTCCTCTAATATTTCTACTGCATAGTGTGTTTTTAAAATACTGAACAAACCAATCACACTGGTTTTACTGTACCAGAAATTATACATAAAATTTTTCTTTACAATATAATTAATATTCCTTCTCATATCATGATCTTACCATGAATGTGCATATTGAAGTGCTTTCATCCCTGAAACCAAATTAAGGAATTATTTTAGTAAGTGGAAATGTGAAAAAGTGGAAATCTTAAGCAAAGACCTTTGGAGCCAGGTCCTTCTCAGTGTCCACTCAGCATGTAACATTTACTTGCTTTCTTTTAGTGACCAAAGATCTGAATATTATGCTCTGGAAAACCACTGTCACGGTGCCTAGATGAATTGCGTTGGCCACGAGTCCACCAGTTCTGGAGTCCAAGTGAAGGAAGCATGATTTACTTGTGCCATTCTCCACGTGCCTTTCTCTGCCTGACTCACCTTTCTGATACTTTCCCCGCCCCGACTGGTCATACTTGCACTCTGCCATCTGCTCAGCCTATCTCAGCAAAGCCCATGGCTTGCGCAAGCAGCAGTCTGTTGCAATCTCTCAGGGGGGAAGCTGGGCGCCCATGGGAACAGCGGGCACCCTCCAGAACAGGGCAAAACACTTCCTAAAATAACCGCATCTATGACCCTCTTGTAAAAACCGGCTTTCCTGGGGTTTAGTCCTCGTTGCCTCGTGCCTGCCTGTGAAGAACCTGACCCTTTCAAACCAGCACCGGCTTACATGGCAGGGAGCCATAGGAAAGCTAACACTTCAGGTTAGCACTCCTTTCCCCTGCTTTAACCTTTATAATCAAATATCGGAAAGAATGAAAACAAACTGTGGCTGCAGTCATTGGTGCGTTACATTTTCTGTTCTCACCAGCACATTTTATAGGTCACTGTTTGGCCAGTGAAACATAACACGGTGTTCCTTTACCACTTCTCCCTTGCCTCCCTTTTTAAATTTGAAAACAGATATCTTCTTCCAAGCTAAATACTCTTAACTACTGAACTTCACAGAAAAAGAAGGTCACAGGCTGACTCATCAACAGCCATAGTAAATATGCTAAAGATCCTGGAGAGGACATCAGATCATATAGGTTATATAAATGTCAGGTAGAGAGACACCCACCACCCCAGAAAACAGCTTATGTGTTCTCAAGGTTTACTATGATTTTTGAAGCAATAAACACATTGTTCCAGGTCAAAATGTCCTGAGTCTAATCTTCCACTGCTTATCATTCATGTACATCTATGTACATCTTCTACACCCCATGCAGAGAGCAAGCTTTCAAATAAATCAGAGTGGTAGGAGGTTATATCCTTTGTGTGAGGCATAAACACACAACAGCTGACTTTTAGAAGCTGACATCCTAAACTCAATGAGAGAGTCTAAGAAACAACTGTAAAGATGCCTTTATCCAAACAATTTATATTCCAAGCATTCAAAATACAGAAAAAATGTCCTTTGCAGTTACTATTTGGCACCACCAGCTGGATGCTTTAAGGAACTAAGATACAAATTTTTACTGCTTAAAACTGGAAATATTGGCAACATGATCTTGTGGCATATAGTACTGTACACCATTTTTTCTCGCTGGTAAAGTGTCAGTTGTAAATACCTTGTACCTCCTGCACAAGAGAATGACCCTGCTGAATTTTATTTGTTGTGTCGAGCAGCAGTCAAGTGAAATCCTGGAATACTGAAGGATGCCCATCTGTATGTTGTGTGCCTCTGGTGAGACCTCACGCAGCAGATACAATATATACCACAGCCCCATGGGGAAAGGGATTGTCCATCTCGCCTGCCTCCTCACCCCTATGGACACAAGTGTCAGTGCCCAAGGAGCTTGGTCTCACTGCTCCCAGCCATACCAGTAGGATGCTCCGGCCAAGTGGCCCAGCACTGTGTGTCAGGGCAGATGCTTCAGTGCTGAGAACGTTTCACTTGGGCAGATTGCTGTGGCATGTCGTCATTTCCTGCAGGGCTGTTTCTTGCATCTGAGCTAGTAGAGGGTGCCAACAGTGACACCAGGAAAGTAAGGGGAAAAGTTTTAGAAATCTAGATATCACCTCACACAATGTTTTTGCAAACCCCATTCTAGCCCAGTTGGAGTCTGTGACAAACTTGCACTTTGTTTCTGACATAAGTACTTGGCATATATCGCTCCTTAGGAGAAGTACACAATCTGAGCTAAGTAGGGGCAAGATGTATCATTCCATATTGCCTGCTGGCAGAAAAGTCCTGACAGGATTAAGTTGTGGGTTACAATATACAAGACGCGTGTGACCCAAGTGATGCAAACCCATTACTTCGTAATACAGAGCAGCACAAACATATTAATTGCTCAGCAGATTTCTGCTGTCCTTATCCCTTTGCCAGGGGTGATGAATAGCATGAAAGGAAATAAAAATGACCGCCTGTAGATTCAGGGTGGCTGTGGTGGTGGCAGGAGATTGTATCTCTACTCCCAATCCTGGAGGCAAAACTCCTGCATACAGACGTCCAAGGGAAGGGAGTAACTGCCTGAGATATGCAGTTTTATGTTCAGTGAGCTCAGAGGCATCATCCCTTCCCCCAGCGACTTTTGGTCTGAGCAGAGTTGGCCCCTAAAGCTTTGCAAGAATTGTTTCCTCTTCCCAGGCTGGATTCCTGTGCAATGCACGGTGGAGGTATATAGTCCAGCCCTGAGGAAGCAGGTCAAGTGGCACAGTGACAAGGACTGAGGATAGAAAAGGATTAGAGAGGCTGAGTCAGTCATAGTAAGCAATGATTAACATCGGAGTTCTTTGCTTTTCACATTCTGATCATGTAAAATCATGGGATTACTTCAGTGACAGTCAGCCCCATGTCTGGGCACTTCCCTTCCTAACAGGCACCATGGACAAGACAGATCATACCAGCAGAGTAAAAAGCAAAAGTTCAAAATTTAAAAAAAAGGTATTCACAATAACTTCTGCTTCAGTGGAAACATTGCTATACCTATAAACAAATAAACTATAACATTTGGCACAAGAGGGGCCCAGGACTGGAATAGCAGGAATGTTGCAGATCAAGATTAATGTGCATTGGCAGAGCTACGTGGAGGAACATGAACGGCACCTGTCTCCATGGTGCCTGTCTTGAGCTAATAACATTAATCTCCTGGTTTCATAACCACAGTATTCAAACCTACATTTTAAAACAATACCTTGTAGATTGTAATGCAAACTGTTTGTGGGAAATTTTGCTGAGAAGAAAAAACATGCATCTATGCAACAAGCCAGCTCAATAAGAAAGTAATATCTGTCTATAAATTTGTTCATAGGGAAAGGATCTTACCTATTCTTAGGAATATATATGTATGTGTAAAACTCTGTGTGTTCTATAGGTTTTGATAATAGGATAAGCATTAAAAAGTGTGACAAGAGAGATGAGGAGTTTTTACAATCTCAGTCACCTGAGGTGCTGCATAGTTCCTCTCAGAAATCTTTCTCATCTTCTCCCTAAAACTGCAGGATGGTTGCAGCCTGGATTTAAGACAGAAATCCCTCGCCTGGACGGGATGCTGGAGAATCTGAAGCCTTGTTTACAAATATCAGCAATAGGCATCTGATTAGTTAGATGCCATTACGTTATTCAACCATCCTTAAATAACTATTACACTATTTCAGCCACTAATCCTTTCTGAGAAAGACAAGTAAGAAAGCACTAATTAGGTGACCATTACACGCGTACTATACTTTCTTTAGGACTGAATGTACGGGAGGTTTTGCTGTGCTGTATTCCTTCCTGAAATATTCCTCACTAAGCCCTAAATCTATTAATGCCAAAACTCCTACTAATTTTAGTGGGTCTAGGAACAAACTTTCTTTTTTCACCAGCTAAAAACAACTCCCTCAAAAAGATAGGGAAGAGAGTAGGTACAGGATTTTGTAGCCCATATGTAGCTCATATTAGGCTAATACTGTATTTTCACGTTGCTATCACATGTTTTGTCTTGAAGACAATAATGAATATTTACAAATATACCAGCTCTCAAATCCCAATGAACTCCTTCTTCTTATGAAAATATCTTCTGAGAAAAACAGTACCTTTAACTGTTGGAAGGGTATGTCAAGCCTGAAAACTTTTCAGTGTTTTTAATTTCTTTTAAAGCTCATGCAGAAAATTTCTGGACAAACCATCAGAGACAATGTAGCTTATTTCGGCATAATGGACTCAGTATACCCTGTAGTGAGAAAAGTAGAACAGTCTGTCACTGAAGGAGCATATTAAATATTGTATGTGCTTTTAGAATACCCATGTAAAATATGGAATAATTTTACAGATAATAGGAAGTTCCTACTTTTGCTGTTTTCTCTTGGGAAAACAGCAGATGTGCAACTGCTCTAGAAACTGGACAGTGTCCTGGTATGCCAGAGGAGTGTCCTCAGCCCAGTGACACCCACTAGATGGGGGTATTTCCATAGGATGCTCCCGGACGGCGCTGGCCTCCCCAGCAGTGTTCAGTGCACCCACTGTACCAACACCAGCTCACATCCACATTTCAGATTCTCAAGTTTTGGATAAAATCAGAGTTAACTTGTTATAAATGCTACTTCAGAGCAGTAACATGCAGTTTGGGACAGCCTGCGGAGAGTTTCTCTTTAAAGAGCAGCAGATCCAAATAATTTTTTTACATCAGAAAAGAACAGATGAATATGAGCCTGTCGCGTGCACACACACATACTTGCACACATAGATGTACTCAAGAGCCTAAATGGAGTACAGATCCTGCTGCTTCTTAGCTGGAGGAAGCGCTTCTAAAGCCTTTAACAGTTAGGCAACTCAGACATGCAAGACTTTGGGTACAGACTAATTTTTCAATGGCCCTTATGTGTTGGGTATTAGTTAAACTCAATTACAATTTTTAAAAATATTTCAGGTTTGCTTGAAAAATCAGACACTTTGATTTCATTTGTGTGTGTGCTTAATGTGTATGTGGTGCACAAAAGACTGCACAATGAGTGAGAGACGTCTAGTGTATTAAACAGTCATCAGTTAGAGTGAAAAAGGCACCAGAATGCATTAATGCTGTTTGCATTTTGTAATTTCAATGGGCTGATTTTCCAGGACTCCTTAGTACAAGCTACAGAGCTCAACTAACCATGGTGATTACCAACCAGCCACAAGACCCATGGCTTCTCCTATCAGGTACTCCTAGTTCTTCAGAAAGCAATATTCACCCCCAGTTCAAGTCTTCCTGGCTCACTGTCTCCTGTATGTGTTCAGCTGGCTGATTTGACTATGTGTAAGATTCTTTACTGCAGCCCAGTATTTTTTTCCAGTCTGTAAGAATCTGGTCAGTACTCCTATGTGAAGAATAAGGAGTTACAGAAATGCTGAGCTTTATGAGGTTCTATTTTATGTATAGGTGTTAACTTCAGAAATGGAAGTATCCCTTATTTTCACCCTGTGTTGCACAGGCTTGGAAAGCTTTGGGGATCAGCTAGATCCACTCACTTTCTGCTTGCAAGCGTCATAGAATCACAGAATTATTGAAGTTGAAAAAGACCTTTAAAATCATCGAGTCCAACCATAAACTTAACATTGCCAAGTCCACCACTAAACCATGTCCCTAAGTGCCACATCCACACGTCTTTTAAATACCTCCAGTGACTCAACCACTTCCCTGGGCAGCCTGTTCCAGTGTTTGATAACCCTTTCAGTGAAGAAATTTTTCCTAATACCCAATACAAACCTCCACTGGCACAATTTTCCTCTTGTCCTCTCACTTGCTACTTGGGAAGAGAGACCTACACCCACCTTACTACACCCTGCTTTCAGGGAGTTGTAAAGAGCAGTAAGGTCTCCCCTGAGCCTCCTTTTCTCCACTAAACACCATATAGTCATGATTTTGATGGATTTCTGTGTTCTTTTACCAGTATTTCATCTGCTCTCTCCCACTCTTGACCTCGCTGTGTTCCTAAATAACTGAATAACTAACTGTCTGGTATTTTTCTGAAATCACTTACAATTACAATTGTCTTTCCATGAACCTCAGGGAAATCAGGTTGTGTATGAACTCCACAGGTCCTGTATGAACTTCATACACTCCACAGCACAAAACAGATTCCAGAGACCTAGGAAATTATCACACATACCACTGAGCTGAATCACTGTATAAATGTTATCTTCATTAACTATTTATTCTCTTACCCCTACAGGCTGGATAAGAGCACAGGAACCCACACCTCACTACCAACAGGGCCACACTGCTCTTTTTTTTTTTTTTGTCTCACCTCTTTTCCATTGCACTGATAACTGTGGATTTTTGCCAGCTGCAAGGAGTTCTTGGCTGGCATTTGAGAAATAACTTGGCTGGTGGCTGGGAAAAGTATGTAGGGATGATCCACCAGAACAAATTAACTCCTTGATCTCTGCTATATTTCTTTGACACAGCTAGCTTTCCTTTAAGTATTAGGTGCTATTCAAATTCTCTGAAGTGCCTTCCTTTGTCTCCCTCATTTGTTTATTCAGAAGTATTTCAAATGGCAAATTAGAGGCATTCATTAAACTAGAGTGTATGACATATGGGAAAACAATTTACAGCCCCATCTCATTACTTGTATACCCCATGAGTAAGAAAACTGACAATTTATCCACAGCCTGAAGTTCTCCTGAAATAAACCATCAGTCAGTAGTTGACACAAGCTTAATTCTGGACAGCTTTCCTGCATCAGTGATATAATCCAGTGGAACTGCCAGAAAAAGTTGTCCAAGACAAGCTAAATCAAATTTTTATTCTAAGGCAAGGTACTTTTTGCAAAATCATATTTTCAGAGAAGTGATTGCCCAGTCTCTTTGTTTATCACAAATAGATATTTCTTCAAACTGTAACATCCCATTAACTTAAAAAAACACTAGTATATTCAAAGTGTTGTGGGGAACATCTTCTATCTCAGTTTGAGGACACACCATTGCAAGAAAACAGTCAGAAACTCAATTTAAAAAGTTGTTCTTGACACTTACATGGTGTTACATGCCCTTTAAAAAAAATGCCTAAATTAACTTCATGCACGTGCAATGCTGATATCCTTTCTCAAATATGGAAAGTGAAATTCTTCCAAAGACTGAAATACCACTGGTGAAAGCTTGCTATTAAGTAGGT
Source organism: Athene noctua (assembly GCF_965140245.1). NCBI lineage: Eukaryota > Metazoa > Chordata > Aves > Strigiformes > Strigidae > Athene > Athene noctua. The sequence goes on along the minus strand of NC_134050.1, from coordinate 1,614,934 downwards.
AGACAGTATTAGATAAAAACTACAAAGCATATCATTATAACCAGAGTCCAGCGGCTGTGACGGAAGGAAAATGGTTAGCACCATGGGAGAGGCAGGGTGGCAGTACATCAGTCTTCACATTAAAGCAATGATGAGTGTGTGCACGATGCAGACTCCCGGATGCTGTGCATCCCTCTGAGATGTGCTGAGGCATGAGGGAGCTCACCCTTGCAGTGCAATGGAGGTTACAGAATCCCTCAGATTAAAAACCACTTTTGTTTTCCAGTCCTATAGGGCTGAAAAGAGAGTGATGCACAGGTAGTTGAGAATCTAGCCCAAACCAGCATACGCAATTATACACACAACAGTAAAGACAGTAATTTCTAATGATTCATTTTTAACTCTCACTGTCATTTACAACAAAATATTAGTCACTAGAAAATGCTTTTGTTACAGCTTTGTTGTGTTCCACACTGCAAGTATGACCTTCTCTTACCTCTTTTTATAAAAATGCTAACAGTATCAGGGTTTGTGTTGTTCAACAGCAATTCTCATTTTCACAGTTCCTTATCACACAAACACATCTTTATGCTTCCGCATCATTCCCACCACGGGGTGGGGGTGGACGTACGGACCAGTTTTAATCCAACAAGCACCAAGCCTACAACAACTGTTTTGACTGTCATTAAAAGCCAACCTCATGAGCTAAATAGCTGTAGAGATACCTGTCATATTAGATCAGTCAGACCCAGTTCTGACTCAGGCTTAGGTCCAACAATGAGCTCAGTGTGCTCCACTGGTCAGTCTTCAGCCCAGCCCTCCCACCCTAAATTCACAGGCATCTGTCCATGCCAGCCCAAGCCCTGAAAAGTGAATCTCAAAAGAAACAAGAGGGAGGCTGTAACTGAAATCAGTACCAAGAGCTTGCATGTTTCTTAGTTTTCTCATCAAAATATCTCAAATAAAGAACTGGATGTCACACCAGTGAAAATTAATTAATTGGGGGAGTAGTGTAGGTGTGTTATACTAGTGTTACAGCTTCTAGTTTAAGGGCATGCTTTTTGTGTCTAACCATGGGCTGCAAATGAAGCAGCCGAGAGAAAGAAAGGAGAGTTTATTCAACACAAACACATATGGGAATGACAGACCAGTCCATGAAAACATCTCTATACAGGAGCTGGCAAAAAAGTATAGAGTGGTCATTGCTAAAAAAATATCAGAGTGGATTAACATAGCTGCAAAACTAGATAACTTAGGGTGAAATCCTTTTCCTTCAAAGGCTGACACAGATGCATGTGCATGCAGCAAATATAGGCAAATCCACTCACTTGTGCAAATTATGCTGGAAAGAAACATATGCATGTCAAAAAGTCATGTGCTTTGCACAGTGTGTAATTTTACTAAAGTATATTAGAACGTTGAGACAGATGGCTTATTAACCTATCTTTTGCCCTAAACAACGGCAATACTGTAGCCTTCTGGGAAATGAGAGACGAGATGTCTGTCCCTTGCCACATCGGTATCACATATATGTCATAGAAGGGATGAAGGATATAGCATGATCAGAAATTGTGGTTTGCTTTTGCAGAACTTCACAGATCAATAACACTGTGAAAGTATTTGTCTGACTGGAGGTTGGGAGCAGTCAATCAGAGATACAAGAAAGGATGCAGTCCTGTGAAAGATAGAAGCTGAAACATAAATGTTTTATTCCAGCTAAGTAACAGTGGCATCTTCCTAGTCAGCTCCTGGCCACAGGGCTGCCTGCCTTAGGCTGTCTGAGTCTAGAAAGAAGATGAAAACTCAATGTGCAAATCACAAGGCATTTGCCTTGAAATATGTAAGGATATAAAAACATTATTGTAAACCAGAACAAGATTCTTTGAATGCTTAGTGGACTCTTTGTTCTGAAAAGGAGAAAACCGAAATTTCTTCTTGGGGCATTTGCTTTATTACTTGTTTTCCTTCCATAAGGACCTACAGTAAGATGCATTTTCATGACACATAAAATAGAACTATCAGGTAGTATGGTCCAGTTTAAAGATTACCAGACCCCAAATACATCAAACCACTTTTCACTTCCTTCTACACTTTTGTTCCAGAGTAGAGATGCTAGCAAAAGAAGTTCTCAACACAGGACAGAATTAACTCAAGTTCCTACAGGGCTGCACCCTCAACTGTTTGTTACGGCAGCACGGTCAGTCAGCTTATAGGGATCTACGGAGCTGCCAGCCCCCTTTGCTGATGCCAAACTCCTTGTTGTCCACGACAGGCTCTGCACAGTCATTAGTCTATACTGCAATTGAAATGAAAACCTGAAGAATCCACTGTAACTAGCAAGATACCGTGGTAGTAAACACAAAAATTCAAAGTAAGTGTAGGAACTGTTCTATCATCAGATGAAGCTGCACTAAAACCGAAATCACCTTTTAATATGGTGGAGTATAATAGTGAAGAGGTCCCTTTCAACATCCATCAGTGCCATTGACAGGTGCCATTAGGAGCCACTGTCCCCAACAGCAACATCCAACATAGGGCACATAAGAAATGGCACACCGAAAGAAGAGATGTAAAGAGAACAAAGCAGTACTTTAATTCATTATTTATCATAAGACACATAAGGAATGCTTAGGAAGTTTACTACTGTTACATTCATTTTATTGAGGGACTAATCACTCATGCTTTAAATACATTAAAACATATTAATGTGCTCTCAGCATATACACACACACACAAACACAGATACATACATACCTACCTATATGTATATGTACTCCTTTACCCAAGAATTACAGTTCTGTATTCCTCGTTGTCCAGCAATCCTTGCAAGGTAAGAAGAAAGCTATGTAAGAGTTTTAAAATAATCTTGTATGTTCTCTGGTTTTCAGTCAAGAGCAGAAACCTGTTAAATTAGTAATCACAGTGGGCAGCACACTAAAATCAGTTGAAAAATACTGCCTACAGATTGATTAGTTGAAAAAAATACTCTTAAATACCTTAAAGGACATGCAAACTTTGGGAGTGAATGTCATTTCCATTATGAAATGGTACTAGAACTGGAAAGAATGATATTACCTAAACAAAACAGAAGCAGGAACACATTTTGTTAAGATAAAAGTTATTAAAATTGCAATACAACAGGAAAATATGTCTTCAAAGTCCAATCTCAAATCCCCAGGAAGCAGGAAGGAGGGAAACTGCAAGCTGATTTTTAGGCAAGTCTGAAACAGAAGGCCAGCTCTGGACCAGCTGACTAATATCAGCAGAGATCTTCCCTGGGGGCAGCCATGACATGATGCCAAGGGAAAAAAAGCAGAGACTTGTGCAGGGGTATTAGGGTGGGCACAACAAAGAAAGCTTTGAAAGAAGATGATGGTCTGGCCCTTACCCCGCCCGGCTCCTAGGTGCTAGGCAGCTTGTTTGACCACAACAAGAAGGGTGTGAGCCAGAAGAATTCAGAAATCGCATGAAATCTAGCCTCTACCAGATTGCATGGCGTTGCCCTAAAAAGGCTTTCAGCAGCGCTGTCTGTACCAGGGTTGTCTCCTAACCCCAAGGCAGGGCACACAAATCTAAGATCCTCAGCAACTGATACTCTCCGTGAGGGACAAGGATATAACCTGTAGCCTATTTGCAGAAAGATGTTCAAAAGTGCTGAAATAAAAAGTATGCTCTTGGAAGACTAACACACTTCCAAAAGCCAGAGAATTCACATTATTCAAAAACGGAAGGGCTTCATAGGTGAAAAGAATGTGATTTGAGTCACTGTCCCAGTAAATGATTCACTCATCCTGAGCAAACCCACACCGCAGATGAGTCCTTTATTGCACCGTCTCCATGTAGGTGTCTCACATCTGCTCTGCACCCGTTATCTCATCTCATTAGAGCATGATCTAAAAAGTTATCATGACTTATTTTGCTGCAGGCTGACAACCATGCTGATTCATTAGTTTATTTTAAAGTATGACTGATAGTTGTATGTCTGTTCAAATCAGTCACTGATTGCCTGCCTGTGTAGGACACATCATTAATGTTTCCTCAGCTCCCCCAGGTTCTGTCTTTGTTATTTTGCACAAATAGTAATTTGTTTTATCCATTCATTCATTTTGCGCATCTCTCATAAGACCATATTAAAGTGGCCATTGTTAATGCTTTTGAGTAGTTCTTGATGAATTTTAGTTGAAATGAGTGTGTTCTCTCCTTCAATAATTGCTCTCTTTCTACAACTTATACTTGTAATTCCAGTTGTTCCCTACAGATAATGAACACGTTGCTTTTCTGCAGGCACTGTGATTTTATTGTTTTTCCTTTGTTTAAGGCTCAGTCACATCAGCCATCTTTTTTTATTCTTTCTGACAGCCTGTTTCTAAATGATAAATTTGGTGATATGATGTAAACATCTTCCAACTATTCTTTCTTTTGCTACCTTTGCACAGTATACAATCAGCAATGGGAATATATCTTCAGGGCTTGCAGCTTTCTGGAAAGTCCTATTTCTGTAACTTTCAGACTAAGTGCAAAAGCTAAATGCTTATCAATAATGCTTTTTAACAATCTGTGATCCTCTTCAACTGTTGCCATGCAGCCACACATCTATTGATAACATTTATGGCACCTGGCAACAACGGTAAATCACTCCTCCTCCCTTCGAGCTGCTCTGATGTCACCTCTGCCACTCCTTCCAGCTGCTGTGTTGCACCATCTGCTGTTTGTAAAGCATCTCGTTTTAGTGCTTATTTGTACTTTCTGATAGTTTTAACAGCGTTTGATGTGCAATGACAGCCTCCATGTTCTGGGAGGTCTTGTCCCGATTGCTTTCATGGTAACAGTTTGCTGTTTATTTTCACAGATCTTGCAGCAATTCTTGTTGCCATTGCTATCCACATGCCACTCTTCTAGCACATTTTACCTCTCCTTTGGGTCATTTGTGATGTTAATGTCACCTAGATTTTATTTTGTATGGGGCTGATGACTCCTGTTCCTAAAACGTGACCACAAAAATTTATTTGCACTCCACAGTACCACTCTGGCCCACTAGTATTTAAATACTTTAAAATAACTTGCAAAACAAAGTACTTGCTGTAATTTTCATAGTTTGGCCATTGCCTCTGCTCCCAGATCCCTTCTGATTCTTAAATAACATAGGATTCAAGCCTCCATCAAAAGTAGAATCCTCCCTTGCACTGAAGTACACAGAAATATTTGATTTTTTAAAAATCAAGATGCTACTGTTTAAAAATATTTTGTGTGCATAAAATTTTTGTATTAAAGCTAAATAATAATAATAGCCCCAACAGATTGCAGATAATGTGAATTTAGAGGGATATGCAGCAATGTATTTTTCAAATTATATTCCATATGGATTATGAACTTTACCCTTCATCGTTTAATAAGAATTTAAGTGTCTTGCCAGAAGAATATTGGAAAAAAAGCTAGAAAATAGCAGCTGAATACACATTCAAGACAGCATGCTGTTTTGAGCTCTTTTATCCTATTTCAGAAAGTACATCTCAGAATATTTATTGCCAGCTCCTTCAATTATTTGTTACTGGTTTTTTAGAGGGTTGGAGCCAGTGATGCCAGAACTGATGCCTCCTCCCAAATGCCACTTTTTAGTGGAATCTCACTCAGATGTCTCCCATGCTTGGGGATGAGCAGCAAGTGAAATGCTGGAGGAGAGGCAGATCTCTCCAGGGCAGCAGGCAAGTGCAGGGTGCAGTACGACATGCAGGGAGGGACACAGGGAGGGGGTCGCCCAAATCTTAATGGTCTGTGAGGGGGCTACCAGGGTCCACCACCTTTTCCTTTCCCTAAGCCCTTCCTGTGCCCACAGACGTGAGAACTTGGTGATCATTTCTCATCAGAAAAGAAACATTGCAAGAGAAATTGAGTGAGCAGGTTTCCATGTAGGAATCCTTGTTCTGGTGGCTTCAACAACTACCTTGAAAAGCAGATGATGTGGGGAAATAGTGTGCTAAAGTAAAAAAAATATACCCATGAAAAAAATGGATCATATAATGATTCAAAAGCTCAAGTAAGGCAAGATACACCTATTTTTTCCTAATGAAATACATTTCTTTGTTCTGGATCATTCAATGGCTTTTTCTTGTGTACTTTAACAAGGACCATATGCAAGTTAAATATCAGTGTATCAATGACTTTGTACTTGCACTAGCAGCTTTGAAGATACACAGCTGAGAATACTAGCTAGTCCTAGTTCGAGCAAATGGATTAGTGCATCTTTAATTTATGAATTTTAAAAGTCAGATCTTTCCAAATGAACGATTCATGTGTTTTTGTAGCCTCAGGGAAGCAGGCAGCTGTGAATGGCTAACCTTTATTGTGGGATTTCTGTTCTCTTATATTTAATACACAAACTTATTCACCATAACAACCACTAAAAACTGTGGCGTGAAACAGTAAAAAAAAAAAAAGTCAGCAATACCCATCCTTGAAGGAATATTAGTGCAAGCAAACTTCAATTCTGTAATGGAAAGATGTACAAAATACCACAGTTCAGAATGGTAGGCGATTTTAAAACTGGAAATATTGGAGCTGTTCTTCTTACATGGATATAAATACCGATAAATCTGTTAAAATGTGCAAAGTAAAGTATAATGCCCAATTTTAGCTTGAATTCTGTTCTGCCTTTTGTGAAATAAATAAATCAGAATGCCCTGTGATATTAGATACACAGGAACAGGGGAAATACCTTCATAAAATAGAATAGAAAATGGAAAATCAGAATATAGGAACGACTGAATTTCTTATAAGGTTTTATCACAGTTTGCATTTTTCTTTATCTTGAAATGATAACGACATTAAACTAAGTCTACATACTAAACCAGAAAATGATGACTAATGATGCTCACTTCTAATGTACTACTTAGAGAGAGTGGAAATCTGGTAGAGAAAGACTATATACATTACAGAAGACAAATTACCTTGTTAGGTCTTAATCAATTATACCTGACGTTTTTGATGACGTTTTAATATGCAGTTTTGTATTTCTCCTGACCTCATACATGTTTAAGATATGTGGCTAAACACCGCCTAGCATAACATTGACATAGCTTCACTACATCTACAAGAGGGAAGATTGGATTGCTTGTATGACTGGCAGATCCTTAGAGAACCTACCGGCTAGTGAGTCATCTCTGAAATTGCTGCTGCTGCCAAGCTGTGAACTTCATGTGTATTTTGTTACCACTTACTTGTTTATCATTTTGAGGAAGGCTTGAGGAATAAATGGTTGTGTGACCTTTGGGGAATTTCTTGAATGCCTAGAATCTGCAAAGATCAAAGGAGACGGCTGATATATGATCTATAAAGTTTTCCTAACTCAACTGTTATCCTTGTGGGTTTTGGTAGCAGCAAGTGCAATTTATAGCACAAAAGAGGAGAAAACTGGCCAATGTATGACACACATTCTTGGCCAAGGGATGAAAAAATTTTTATCCCCATACACAATCAAAGCACTATTATACATTAGATTCTCTATACTTTGTTAAAATAAGAGGCAAGCAAACATTTTTTCCTCAAATTAAATCTCTTTTTGTGTATTACAGGTATGATAAAAGTTCTCCATTTCTCACTGTGCATTTGGTTCTTTCTTTTCCTATGTCCTTTATTCCATGCAAGCACATTTTCTATTTCTGCTCTCTTTTAAACTAGCTTCAGGTTTTCCTTCCCTCAGTCACCTGCTTTTCTGAACTAGCTTTTTTGATTCCCTGCTAAAGCTTCACTGTTTTGCCTATGTAACTTTCTTTCATACGATCACTCCCAAGCACATTTTCTCTGCAGCTCTTCCTTCACACTGCTTCTCTCTTCCCATGTCCCAAGCCAGGCTTTGCACTATCACTTCAAAAACCATCCCTGCTGCTCTAGGGGTTATCTTTTCAATTGTCCTTGTATGGAGTTCCTGTCTACCTTACTTCAGCCCATTTCATCTCTTACTACACTCGGTTCTTTCTCTTGCAGGCATCTTCTTCATGAGTTACTGTTGGCCCAATTTCACAGCGGCTCTTTGCCCATTTCTTGATTCATTTGTCCCAACTCTCACATATACATGTTCTGTTTGCCTATAGTACCATTTCAAGAAGCAGGCTAGGGGAACTGGAGCTAGGGATGAGATCTGTACCAAGACTTAGGTCACACCTAACTTCATGTTATAAAGTGCTGGAGCTAACAGGCCTAGTCACCAAGTAATGCCATGGAATAGACTAAAAAATTTGAATCTAGGTTGGCTTCTCTCTACACATATCACCTCTGAGCAAAAGGGAACCTGCTTCCCTATGCTACCCAGGCCCTACAATACAACGGTGGCCTGGAAGGATCTCATCTGATAATGAAAGAATGGCTTAATACTTCTTGATACTCAGCCCTCTTGCTTTTTGGAACTGGTAGCAACAAAGCAATCAACTATCTATCTATTACAAACTGAGTGGAAACACTGATTCATTTCATATGAATCACTAAAAACTTCCAACCATTACTTAATGATCTGAAATAAACTCTAAAAAAGATCAGGAGATAGGGGTTCTGTATTTCACTCCCAGTTTTCTTAACCACCAAGTCTTAAAAACATGAAATACTATGCCAGTCCTCGAAAGAGTGTTTGTAGCTATGAATTGTCAGTTGTCACTCTACCCACTCCCCAGGAAAAATGTATGTGCACACTTCCATAAAAAGAATCTACATTTTCATTTGCACTTCCTGGACAGTTAGAATAACTTGGCATGCAGAAATTTTGAAGTGCAATTTGGTTGTATAGAGTCATAAAATCATTTAGGTTGGAAAAGACCTCTAAGATCATCAGGCCCAACTGTAAAGCTAACACTGCCAAGTCCCCCATTAAACCACATCCCTAAGCGCCACATCTACATGTCTGAACGCACATGGACAATACATTTGAGTCACAAAAAGATTTCCATCCACTGCCATGGACCTATGGATTACAAATAGAAATAAATACTTTCTTATGACTTTCAGAACCTTATTGCCACAAGTCATTATTTTTAAACAGAGCCAATGGCTTGGAGTGGCACTTAAAGTGCCTAGGACATTGTGAGAGATGACTTGTAAAAACAGGTCCTGAAAGAAACAGGCCTGCGAGAAACAAGGACTGAGAAAAACAGCCTGAGAAGGAGATGAAGGTTACTGGGGAGTGGAGGCTCTCTGAGCTGAGCAATGCCTCACACACTCCCAAGTAAGGAAACTCTCGTCATGGGGTGGGTAGTGCGGAGGTCGAAGCCGAGCTGGCTGCCCCAATAACCCAGGGGGCAGGTGGAGGGGGCAGCCCTGTGGAGACAGGACGGTTCTGCTCCGGGGCACCTGGGCAGATTTCGAGGGGCATCCGTCCAGCGAGTGACCTTTGCTTCATTATCCACCATAAAGTCAACACCCCTGGATACGCTAACGAAGGCTAACACGATCATGCTAATTACATCATCCCATGAAACACCTCACCCCTCCCCATCCATGGGATATGCAGGTGTGTGGGTCGGCCGAGGGGACGGACGGGGAGGGGCAGAGAGTGAAGCGCAGGAGGCTGATGCCTCCAGGAGCCCAGACCTGTGATCTCTATTCCTCTCTTCTCTCCATCTCCTTCCTTTCCTTTTTCCCCTTTTCCTTCACTACCATTAAGAAATGCAAGGCACACTGTATTGCTTGCCACAACTCATTATAGACTTAACCAACTATGTTTGGCCTTTGAGACTTGTCTCACCGTTGTCCACTCTGCTGGGGATTTACGAATCTGAGTCACTTGTCTCCCTCGTCTGAGTGGGACATGACAGCCGTGTACTAGAATACAGCCATTTGCCTAAGTACATAATCTGCACTTGTGATTGCAGGAAAGAGTCCTTACCAGGCTTTGCAGTTTGCGTAAATCAAAGCAAATTTCCTTGTATTTCCGTGGTCTGGAAAGCAGATACAGTTCAGAGGTTTTATCTGGTTTCATGTTGTCACAGCTCTAATAACATCTGATAGGTGACTCACTGCTCCATCCGCTCTGGTCATGAGGAACTGGGACAATACAAGGCACACTAAAAAAAAAAAAAAGGCATTGTTGATTAGTAAGGTCTTCAGCAGTTAAAACCTGGAGTACCTTAAAAGGAAAATATAGTCCACAAAGCAATAAAAATGAGATCAAAGTATGTTCATATTTCAAATGCATAGCTGCTATCTTGCTAAATAATATGCCATTAAAGTTGAACAATATTTGTATTTGCATAATTCTATTTTTCCTGAGTAAAGTACAGCTGCCACATGATGACTGTGTTTGAAAAGACTGTTGAGTATTTACTGTGTGCTGATAGGTCAATATTTCCTAAGTCCTTGACATATGATAATCTAGAAAATTTTACAATCATCTGTGAGAAGGCCAAAAGGAGGTAATAGAGCTCCACTCTAAACTTCAGCTATGAAGATGAAACTAGTACAAGTCCCTTTCTTTAAGAAAATACAATTGAGCAAACCAAAGATCTCTTCTTCAATCTGTTAAATAAAAGCCCACAAGGTGTTCACCTACATGTGAACGTTACTCTGGTTCCGACAAGGCATGAAGTTAAATACAGTAACTGTTCATAATCAAATCTGTGTGTGACACTCCTGCATTTTTTAAACAAGGTCTTACTACTTTGTGATTTAATCGACTCAAAGAGCAAGTTAAACTAGAATGAGGCACAGTTGTTTCTAAAAAGTATTAAATTAGGAATTTTTCAGGACCTGTAACTCCAAGAAAACTCTGTCTGTTGGTATTCTCATTGCAGTCAGGTTTCTCCCAAACATACATTAGCATTTCAGTGTCCTTAACACCTATTTACCTGAGCAAGACCTGACGAAACTATGATTATTAAATGATCCCACTCGAATTAATGGTTGGACTAGATGATCTTCAAAGGTCTTTTCCAACCTTGATGATTCTGTGATTCTGTGAATTGCTTTGAAATTGCTAATTCTTTCCCAAATCTTTCCTAAAACTCCTAGATCTCAGCTAAAATTTTTATGTATGTTTAATATATAAAAATGGCCAGAAAGTTAAACACTGAGCTGGTCCCACAAAATAATTCCTTGGTTTTTTAGATTTAAAGTTATTCAATCCTGGCATTTATAAGTTTCCATACTGTAAAACCTCACTTGAGTAGAAAAGTATTTGTACTAGAACTCAGAGCTTTGTAAATCCAAACAATCTGAAAAAACAAATGACCAGTAAAAAGAGCAGGCAATCAATACTGTTATCACATCTTATCTGTCTGGAGAGTGTCTCTGCCATGGAAGACCTCAAACTGATAGTGTACTGATAAAGCAATCGGTTTCACCAGGGAATTAAACTTACTGCTGACATGCTAAACAGTATTTTTAAAGACTCTACTATTGATACATAAATTCCCTGGAGACTGTAAGCATTGTTGCTATTCCCCTTCATCAGTTAGCTGTGCTGAGCTCGATTTGCCCCTGGCTGCTGTCACACCTGGCCTTTCAAGCCGCTGTTATCAGGGACTCACTGGTACAACAGTCTCCTGCCAGATGTCAACTATGATCCTCCACTGACCACCCCTGGCTGAGCTGGCCAGCTTTCAGTGAGAGTCCCACCACAACCATCAGGGGCCAACAGCCACACGGGCACTTCGGTGTAAGTGTCCTGCGTACCTGGGGAGTAAGGGAAAGGAGCGCTGCAAGGAGTAAGGGGAGTAAAGTAAATCTCTCTGCAGGTGACAGGGTCACCCAGCAGCAGGATGATCCCTTGGAGGTATCAGCCTCAGCAGCCCCCCAGCCTGACCCCAGCCATGTGGTGCAGCCTCTCTGGGTTGAAATGCACTTGAAGAGCCAAGACACATACGGCTTAAAATGGTAGAAACTGCAAATTTCACTGCTGTTAATTCCCTCTCCTAACTCTGCTCTCCCTCTCACGTTTTCCTTACCCCTTCAGCAGGGAATTTAGGCTTTCAGTTCCTGCAATTTTTTGCCTGCTGGTGACAGATTTTGTCTTTGTTGTACGATGTTTGATGCTGTTTATACTTCCATAGTTCGGAGGACTGCCTTCTCTTTTCATATTATAGATTATTTATTAGTCAGACATCTTGCTTTTTTTTTTTTTTTCCTGCAGCTAAATGATTGTTTGCAGTACAATCGTTGGGAAGGGAAAAGAACTCGATTAATTCGTAAATGAACATGCAAAGTAACAGATGTTTGAAACACAGAAAACAGAATGTAATATACTGCCTTTAAATGAATAAACAATGTGTGGGAAAAAATCAATCAAACATGAACAACTCCCTACCCTGCTGCTTTCAGGAATATGGTCTTTTGTCTCAAAACTCATCCAACCAGAAGGTGGTTTCTATTCTCCAGAATCACTGATTCAGATGATGTCTGCCTTTGACAAGAGTGCATTCACCATGATGGGGGGGGGGGGGGGGGGGCATTTTTGCCTCAAATCCACCTTAAGGGTTTTGTATTAAGGCTGACCTAAATCTTACCAATGTTTTTCATGTAATATTGCTGGAATATGCTTTTCCTAACTATGTCTTAAGCTAAATTTTTTCCATCTTATTATGTCCTTTCTAAATTAATAATTTAATGTCTAAGAATAAATTATAGCTTGGCAAAAAGCTCATATGTGGTTCTGTGTAATGCAGGCTTTCTGTGTAATATAGTGTTCAGGAAGAGATGCTCTAGCTGTGTTTGTCTATAGAAAAATATCAGCTCTCTGGGCTGCACCTTAGCTATGAAAATTTTTTAGAGTCCAAAACATATTCTCTGTTTTTTAACATTTTAGATAACAATCTAACAACATTTTAAACAAGACTTTGCACCAGTCCAACATAAGAACATGCTATTCATAGTTAATCCTGTCTCCACAGAAGCACACTTTTAAACAGAAGCAGTATTTTCAATAGACATGGCTTGCTTTCTACTGTAAAAATGCAGTAGAAATAACCTGATTATAGCGTTCTGTTACATTAAATACAGATGAATTTTTATCTTCTTTGATTTTTTTTTTTTTGTGGTTGCCACTGTTGTTTTAATCACACAAAATAAAATTGATAGAATAAATGATCAGAAGAGGTGATCAATACTACAAGCTCCTTCTAATCCTCAGTAATTCTATTTAAACGGAGGGTCTAAGTCCCACTGAAGTTTATGGGAAATTTTCCACTACCTCAGAAGGAGATAATCTAGGTTTAGCATTTTCAGTGTAAGTAATTAAAGTACCAAAGGCCTTCACCTAGGTTGTATGTCAGTATAATTATACAAGTGTAGCTATTTTCTGCACTATTGTATACAGCTATAAGGGTGTATTTGCTACATGGGCATTCAAATTCTGCTGAAAGAAAAAAAATCCCAGCAACAGCTCTCATGTTAGTTGTATGCTTAGCTGTAAATCAAAAAAGTATCTGGGTACTAGAACAGAAGTACAGATTTGGAGGTTTATAATAATGCAACCATTTTAGAATAAATGTGCACCCCAAAATTTTCCATGTAGATAAATCCTTTTGCATAGCAGTCAGGACTGAGCCAAGGAAGAAGAGAAAAGATTAGTCATTACAAATCCTAAGTTTTACGTGCGCTACCATCTATGACAATTTTTCCCTCTTAGTTTGCAACACCCCTATACCCAGCAGATCAAGTGATACTGAGCGGAAAACACCTCACTCCAAATGCAGGGAAAAACCTGATCATGCCGGGAATCACGTCAGGCTACTGGCATAGTACCATGCCCTGGTGTATATACCTGCCTGTCAGTAAGGGTGATGAGCTCAGGCACAACACAGGGTCACTGTGAGCTAGACCCAGTTCATGTCTTGCTGGCTCAACACATGAGCAAGGCACACCACCCCATGCCCATGGCTCTGCTCCCCCAGACACACTTAGAGGTGCAGGGGACTCCAGCAGCGCCAAGGCAAAGTGCAAATCTAAGCTGGTGCTCTAGGGTGCTGCAGGTTGAGCTTAGAAGACATCATTTGGCTCACCTGGCTATAATCATAGCCTATCGAAGGCCTTGGGAGCACAGAGAAATTATTACAAAGTAAACCAAGGTGAGAGCAGAAAGACAGAAGAGCTGCTCTGCACTGGCTTCAGTGCAGATCTTCCATTCTGGGACACAAGTGCACCCTCACCACTCAGCTCAACCCCCATCCAAAGAAAGCTCAGTCGAAAGGAGCTAGGAAAACATGTGAAAACAGTCGGAGTAACTATGATTGCATGGTAAGCTTATTCCACAGTACGTCCCCATATTGAAAGATGAATGGAGTCTTAACCCACTGCAACAATACTGAATAGTGTATGCTGCAGCATCTCATTAATTGGTCAAACAATGCATGACTTGATGTCCTGTCAGCCCTGCCAATGTCAGGGTTGGCTTTTTTAAACCACTGTCATCAAAGGCAGCATGGGAGGGTCTTGCCAAACCAGGGTTCGGGACTATGGCCCTCATCTTACTGCAAGAGAGGGGGACTTCAGTTCTTTAGACTCACTTCTTCTAAAGTATTTAAGCAATTAACACTTACATATGTTTAGATTGTCTGGAAAATTGGCTTGAGGCCCAAATTTACAAAGATATTACAAGGAAGCGTCTAGGTTCTATTCCATTTCCTTGGGAGTTCGATGACCAAATACATTTGGGAATTTGGGCCTCAGGTATTTTTTTGAAATGTTTTCATTGTGTCAGATCTAACCTTCAGTTACTCATCAAAGCAAAGAAAATTAAAATTCTAAATGTTACTTAAGTGTCACCTGTACATTGTCAATATTGTTAAGCTGATTTAAGGCAGTGGATGAACTGGAGACCTGACCATTAAAAACCGAGGTGCAAAAGAGGAGTGTGTGGCCTAAACATTTCTCTGGCAGTACAGGATTGTTTCATTAGGCCATACTTCCTGCAATGTCATGAAACACAGTTAAACAATTCATTCCAGATAATTCCTAACATTCTTTATTACTTAAATTGCATAGTCAAGAGATTTACATTTAAAAAAAATTAAACTATTGTACCAATAAAGCATTCACGGTGTGTCCAGAATGAAACCTTCTGTGGCACTCACCAGAAGTATGATGTGCTGTGGGTGGGGGACTGAGGGAAGGATTTCCCTGTGGGGACGTGGGGGCCTTCCCATCTCCACTGCTCCCTGCTGCATTTCTGCCAGCAGTCAGAGCTGACTGCAGCTGCCTTAGGCTGCCAGGAACACTGGATCTTATACTGGCGATTACTGTAATAATGCACTTGCAGGAAATGTTCAGGACTTAAATAGTTTCTGCAAAAATACTTTGCTGTTACCTCTCACCCAGGCTCCAAAATAAAATGAGACTTACAGGTCAGTTCTCTCTTGGCACAACAACGTTGCTCTGGAGCAGCGAGCTGACTGCAGCAAAAACCGTCCATCAAATTCTTGGGGTGTTGCACGAAGAGGAAAAATAATGTGGAAAGCGGGGAAGATGCAAACATACAGAACATCATGATGATGATGTCTGAAACTTTTTAGAAAAAAAATTTGAAAGGAAACAATCAGGGAGAGCAGGGTGCTGGCCAGCCAGATGTGGAATGTGCCATCTCTTAGCGACCTGGCTGATCCTCGGGGCTGAAAACATCTTTTGCAAACCTTGGCTGAGGACTGGGAAGCAGAATACACAACGGAGATGTCAAGCAGCTCCCACCATCCTCTTCGCATTAAACCTGTTCAAAAAACGAACGGCAGGACGGTCCCAGGTCTGGAGGGGAAAGGCGCTCCGCTCCTCCGCGGAGCATCCCTCCTCACCCCCCCGCCTCTCCGTCCTTCCCGCGCTGCCGCCCTCAGGCCCAGGGCCGCGGGCTCCAGGGGGGCTGCGGGGGCCGGGCCGGGCCGGCGGGGGCCGGCGGGAGGCTGCGGAGCCGCCCGCCGCCGCCCCGCCCACCCCCGCGCCGCCAGCCCGCACGGCCGAGGGGCAGCGGCGGGAGCGGCGCCACCGGGATGCGTTGGGGAGCGGGAGCGGGGCCGGGGCGGCGATGGCGGCTGCTGGCGGCCCTGCTGGGGGCCCTGTGCTGCGCCGCGGCGGGCGGCGGCGGCGGGCGGCGGCGAGCCGCCAGCCTGGGCGAGATGCTGCGGGAGGTGGAGGCGCTTATGGAGGACACGCAGCACAAGCTGCGCAACGCCGTGCAAGAGGTGAGGGGGGCGGCCCGGGGGGACCCCGCGGCGCCGGGGGGTCTGCGGGGATCCTCCCTCCCCCTCGGCCGGGCCGCACCTGCGGCACCCCCGCGCGGCGCGAGCCTCTTCCCGCCTTCGCCCACCGCCGCCTCCCCGCGCGCCGCCTGAGGGGCCGCCGCGCCGATCCCGCCGCCCTCCCTCCGCGGGGGGGCAGCCCTGGGGGGGTGCTGCCCTCTGGGGGTGCTGCCCTCTGGGGGGTGCTGCCCTCTGGGGGTGCTGCCCTCTGGGGGTGCTGCTCTGGGGGGTGCTGCTCTGGGGGGTGCTGCCCTCTGGGGGGTGCTGCCCTCTGGGGGTGCTGCCCTCTGGGGGTGCAGCTCAGGGGGTGTGCTGCCCTCTGGGGGGTGCTGCCCTCTGGGGGTGCTGCCCTCTGGGGGGTGCTGCCCTCTGGGGGGTGCTGCCCTCTGGGGGTGCAGCTCAGGGGGTGTGCTGCCCTCTGGGGGGTGCTGCCCTCGGGGGGGGTCGCGGCGCGGGGGGGGCGCCGGAAGGCCGCCTGGTGCCGCGGTGCGGGCAGATGGCGAGGCAGGAATGGGGGCAAACCGCCCGCCTGCTCCCCGAAGTGAGGAAATAACTGCACGTGGCAAGGGGGGGGGCGAGGAGTTACCTCATCGTCTGCGTGCGGCGGGGACTGAGGCGCAGGAGGTTACCCCCACGCAGGAGACAAAGGTGTAAGACAGCCCTGAAAACGCGTGCGGAGGAGCGGCTCACTCTTGGTGTAACTCCGCGTCCGGATGTCCCGTTGCTTGCCCACAATCGCACAGGGCCTCTTTGGAAGCCAGGAACAGTCTAGACCCCGAGCTATTGTCTCCTCTCGCTATCAAAAGACCTTGTTCCTGCAACCCCTTACTTCTCCTTCATGATAAGAACCTTCCTTCCAAGTTCTCTTTTCCTCTCATTCCAAAGTACGTAGTCCAAAAAAGCCTCTTACTGACAACCCACTGAGAAAACAGACCTTTGTTTACTATAATTAGATAATTTCCAAACTTTTACTGTGATCTGGACGGTTCCTGAAATCCACCTCTGTCATCCACTTCACTTAGACTGCAAACACATTGAGACAAACCATTTTTTTAAGTATTCTTCACAATGCTGAAAATAGGCTTTGTTATAAATAAGGATGTAGTCAAAACTTCTGCCTGTTTTAGCCTTCCTATTATCAGTTCTGGATTGAGGAACGGTCCGTAAAGAGGACAAAATGTGGATTGTCCGAGCTGCGTCTTAGCAGACAAATGCTTTACATGTGAAAAGGCTTGCAGCTGTCATTTAAAATAAACAGACACACCATAAAAAGAACTTTTATCTTGGGAAAAATCCTGTTGTTCAGCCTGGCTGAACTTGTGGCCTCTTAGCTCTGTGAACAGCAGTTGCAAATAACGAAGGGACACACTTACTCGGGGTTTGTGGTGTTTACAATGGCCTTTTGCTGAGCTTACTGTGTGTTCGGATTCAGAGAGCGCTCCTGCGTTGAGTCTTCATCTGTCAAACAGAGGGAACTGAAACAGAGAATGAGATTCTGGATGTGGGTACGCTGCTCTATAGAACTGCTTCAGATCACTCCAAGGGGCTGTGGCTATGACTCTCTCCTGCCAGAATAGTTTCTTTGTCAGATGCAAGTCTGTCTTAAGTGTTTAGTGATTTTCTGGGAAAAATAGAAAGCTGGGCTCTTGACTGGCATCAGCCTGTGCAGATACCAAATTGTCACTAGTCTTTGCACACTTTTTCTTCACGGGGACTGATTTTGGCTCAAACAGTCCAGAGCTCAAGGGTTTGTCTCCCCACTGCTTTTCTAGTCTGTTACAAGAGCTGCTGTGGTCACTGGAACAGCTGAGTACGCATTCCCACACAGGGGGATCTGTACCAGCAGCACCACGTAATGAAACGGTGTTACTGAGGGCTCCACAAGAAGTGCTGGTTGTTCTCTTTTGTCTAATTGTTGCTAATTTTCAGTTGGTTTATTTAAATTTGGCAGATGGAAGCTGAAGAGGAAGGGGCAAAAAAACTGTCGGAAGTAAACTTTGAAAACTTACCTCCCAACTACCATAATGAGTCCAACACGGAAACCAGAATTGGTAATAAAACTGTTCAGACTCATCAAGAAATTGATAAGGTATGAGAAAACGTGCAGCAAACTGCTGGTTCCTATGCAACCTTCTCTTCAAAAATAAAACCAATTTTGCCCATTTTCTGGAGACATAAGATAATTTGGAGAGTAAACTTCCCCAATGATAATTACTTTGGGTTTTTATTGTATCTCATTTGCTTGCCTATTCGCTGTGTAGGGGCATATGTCATAAAAGGTTAATGTGAAATAAGAGTTTATTTTGAAAAAAGTGCAGGCTAAAAATAGAGCACAGGTACAGCTATTACATGGGTCATCAAAGAATGACCATCTCCTGCTCAGCTGGCTTCATTGCAGTGACGTTTTAAATAGATAAGGGGTAGCTTTGTCATTGCTTTTTCCCCCCAGATTAGGATTTTATATGAGTGACAGCAAAATGGGAAAAAAAAAAGAAAAAAAAGGAGGGAGTAGGGGTGAGTTAATTACTGCAGAATGTAGGATTGAGAGTAACTAAAGACTAATAAAAAACAGTCTGATATTTTGTTCTTCTTTTGCCATATCAGGTTACAGATAACAAAACTGGATCGACTGTTTTTTCTGAGACAGTTATTACATCTATAAAAGACGGAGAAAACAAAAGAAATCATGTAAGTGAACACGTGTTTTTCATTTTGAAAATTAAACAGATACTTGGGGTTCATGATGCAGAAGAAGATGAGCTAGTTCATCTAGCAGAATTTCTGAGTTCTTTAAAACACACAAAACCATTAGGGGTAAGCAGTCAAAAGTGGGTTTATTTTTTAACTTAGGAGTATTATATTATGAATTGGAAGCAGAGTTTCAATGTTGTGGTTAACTCGATCTGAATATTCAGTTTGCCTGTCAAATGTAAATGTTGTACTCAAATAGCAAAGACAGTTACACAGCCCTTTCCAATGAGTGTGAATAAACCCTTAGTATAACAGTGCTTCATGTATGTCCACTCAGTGCTTTTGGGTGTCATTAAAAAATTGGTTTATAGACTTCGAAAACTAGAAAATCAACCTCAAATTGTCTATTGTGAAGGAGTCTGTGGAACAATATATGATTCTATTTGCTTTTCAGCTAACCTAGTGATGTCACTTTGGGGAGGGGGAGGAGGGCGGGACAATAAATCCCCCTGCCCCCTGGAAATATGGTTGTTTAAGATTCCCAAAGAAGTTTAAAAGATCAAGAATATCCTTCACCTGAGAAGTCCCATGAGAAATTTGGCACGTACCGCTACTCAGAACAACCACTGGGTTTTCTTCAGTTACAGTCTTACCAAAATGGACTTGTTAATGCTCTTAACTAAGACAGGACTTGCTGGTGTTTCCTCTAATAGCTGGGTTCACCTGGCTAATCGTTTGTGGTTTAATCTAGTTTAACATGCCCTCGCTTTTTTTAGAGTAACTTTTCGCCAGTTCTTTCACAGAAGAAGCTCTTTAACTATTTTATAAAACATTAAAAAAAGAAAAAATTGTGGCAGTACTTCCTATTTTTAATGGGCATAAAACCTGAAATTAGTGCATCTTTTCTGCTATTATCCTCTAACTAAGTTTTCCCCCTTTCAACTCATATTTTTATACTGCTACTAGAGTTTGAGAATGGCAAATAGAAAAGTTGCTTATGTATGCAGTATTTCTTTCTTTTTTTAAACTATTTTGCAAATCTTGAAGTGGTAAGCCAAGGAACAAAATAAATTGCAACTATGCTAAGCTGCAGCTTGGTTTTATAAAAGTGTTAACATATTCCATAATGCTTTTTAATAATGAGATATGTGTAGTGAAGGCAATCCATGTTTTTTTTTTTCACGCAAATATGGTCATCATCTTCAAACCCAGTGTACAAAGGCAAACTTTTCAACCTTCTTAGCACTGGGACACAACACTGGTGTTATTTCATAATGTATTTGGCTTGTTTGTGGTGTCTGATCATTCTTCACAGCTATAAAAAATATTTTTAAGTCAGCTTTCACCAACGATCATACCAAGTTCCTTATAAAGCTTCATATATCAAGTGACATTGTATTTTCCTTACAGGAAGGTTGTCTCCCTTAACGAGCCAGTGCTGCATCCAGAACCAATACTGTTACTAGTCTTCCAGCTAAAGAATTTGAGGGCCGAATACAAATTTTTGTCAACCTTCATGGTGGCAGTCTTTATTCAGTTATGAAGTAAGCATAATCAGAACTGATCATGTTAACTATTAATCATGTAAATCCTGGGGTGCCTTGTTCATCAACATCCTTACTGCAGCAGCTACTGAAACAAAACTACATTTGTTAATGTTTATTTCCCCTCTCACACTCACTTTGAACTTTCAGCATGCCCATGGTACAAACACCTTATTTAGAGGTTGCCAAGTTAGAGAAAAAGCTAAATGGGAAAAGCAACCAACAGACATATTTGGTTGTTACTTAAGGAGAGCGGGCAAACACACATATATTAATTTGACCCAGAGATGTCTAGCAGAAATAAATCTGAAAATACTTGAAAACTTTAAACGTTAAGGCGGAATATGAATTATTTGGGGTACTACAAGGGTGAAGAACTATTGTAGGAGTAATGGCATGAGATTGAGAATTGGAAAATTTGGATTACAGCAAGAAAAATGTTACAGCAGGATCTCTCCTGCCAAGGTGAGGTCTACCAAGTGGAAGAAAAATTTTGTCCAAATTAAAAAGCACTGTTGCTTAGATTTGTAAACTTAAGACAAAAGTACTGGGAAAATGAGTTGTAGAAAACTGCACTGCCCCCTTAGGTCATTTTTACATACATAAATTCTCATACTCAGAGTGTGATGTGACTTTGTGGGATGTCCAAGTCACTTCCCAGGCTGCAGGCCTCACAGACCACTGGATGGGGGAAGAGCAGTTCTGCTTCTTTGCTGCTTATTTTAAATGTTAGCCACAAAGTAATACATGTATACGTTTTATATTCTCCAGGCAGTTAAAAATGGAAACCTTTTGAAATCTGTTTGGAGATGATCTCAGTGAATCTAACTACAGCTAGTATATGCTGTTCTGTAACACACATCCTTCATACCCACCAGCGATTCATCCTGCTGTGCAGTATAACGCAACAAAGAGGGTTGTGTAATTGTAGCTGTAAATGTTGACAGTCATTGCAGAAGGGCAATACTGACATTTTGTTCTGGGATGGAGAATTTGGTAGCAGAGGCTGTAGGGAGCCAGCCACTGGGAACAGGACCTCTGTTCTGATGCTACTCCTGTAGCCTTCAGATTGGTGCCTCTTTAGAGCAGCACTTTTGTTTTTATTTTCAGTCTGCAAAGTAAAAGAAATAGGCACATGCTGTCACACAAGCTTATGCTTGTAGGGAAACTGCTGAAAACTAAACCTCTTCACTTTACAGGCTTCCCTTATAAATGTTTAGGATTCCCACAGCTCCTGTACTTTAGGTACAAAATTGGGTGGTAAATACAAGAATTCATCAAACACCTTTGCAAACCACCTGCTCTGAGATGTAAACTCTATAGAATTTATGACTGCAGTGATTAGTAATAACTGAAACCCTACAACCCTCAGTTCACGTTTATTCTCTGGGCCGAGTTAAAAGCCACTGAAATCACTGAAAGTTTTTCCAGTGACATTTTTCTGTTTTGAGACACAGTGCAAAAGCCTCACAGGGAGGTAAAGAAGTGTCTTATGAGGGGTCTGCCTTACAATAATAAATCCATATACTGGCTGGAATGAAATTTGGCGCTGGAGAAGTAGCTTCATGGAAAAATAAGTTGTGACTGCTTTTTAAATCACAGTGCCTGTGCCCCTCCTATGTCCTCCTGCAAACAGGTACGTATGCGCTTACATATAGTGCATATAAATATATATATATGAGTATATACACATACATGTAGTGCAGATACACTATTGCAGAAACTTAAGGTATAATCTTACACACACGGTTTTCCCTCTCAGACGGTATTTCTCCTTGGCTTTGCATCACACAAGTTTTCTCTTTAGACTCTTCTTTGTTACTGAATGGCTCACGTGACAGTATTTGGATGGCCAGAAGACTATCAGTATTTTAAGTCTCCAGAAGAGGAATCGGGCTGCTTGCCATTTCTGGCAATGCAACCCAGTTCTTCAGAGGTGCTGCATTATTTGGAGGCGCCATTTGCATTCCCAGACTAACATTCACTTTCTCAGATGTCAGTGAGGACTGACAGGCACCAGCATAGATGTTAGGCTTTGATCCAACAGTCCTGTATCTTTAAAGAGGTTGAATATGGGCAAGAGGTAGCTGGATGTGCATGGTTTTATGTCTGTGCAGCGATTTACATCCACTTGCTTCTGGGTTTCAGGCTAAAATACTCTATAATTTACTTCTCTGGGGAACGCTGGTTAGTTTGCAAATTAATTATTTCCAGTAGTAAGCTCAAGTATAAAACACAGATAAAGCAACAGCACTCTTTATTACCATATGAAAATCAAAATCCTTTCTAGTGTGTTGACTAGTCCTATTTCAATTCTGATACATTAGCCTAACCAATGAAAAGCAAGCATGAAAAATAAAAGGAAACAAAGTTGGTACTGGTAAGATTTGCTGCATAAAGATTAGTTGCATTTCTTCTCAGTTGTGTTCAGAGTAGTATTTTCTGTAAGCTCTCCCTTCTAATTCAGAGCTAGTGTACCTAAGATTTTTTTCTTGTCTGTATTAATTTGATAAATAGAAATTGCAACAGCTTATTTTTAGCAAGTTTGGCTTTCTTTTTCTCTAACTTAAATAGAAGTACATCTGGTTGCTTTCAATTCTTTTTCTTGAAAGAGATTTATAAAGATGGTAATATTTAGGGACAGTGTCATGCGTTTCTCATTTGGCTTTGGCGCGATGCAAACCTTTCCTTTCTTTTGCCTGCCCTTGATGGCAGAGACTCTTGAGGGCATGACTGCGACCTCATTGGTTACACAAGTACATGCCAGAGTTTCTTTGTGGGAGAGCAGGGAGAGGTGCCTTCAGTGTGATTCTATGCCAGGTGCTTGCTCTTTCTCTGGAGAGGTGGCTGTGTGCTTGTAATCACACATGTATTTGGCACCCACCTTCTGCAGATACAGCAGCTGGTTAACAAGTAATTTCAAACACTCTCAGGTCCTTAGGGGAGAGGGCCTGTGATACCAGGCCTTTATTTCCATGGTTAGAGGCTGATGTTTGGGTCTCTGCAGCTTTGTGAAGGGAGGACTGTACCACTGTGGAGAAGCTGATGGGGCAGTCAGGTCACTTGTTTATCTGTAGAGATAGAATGCATAGCATCCCCATTATAATGGCCTTATTTAAAGCATTTTTCAGCCTTTATCTTTAGTCTCACAGTAAAAGAGTAAAGAGAAAGAAAATGGTAGAAGAATTAAACATTAATCTCTGGGGTTCTATTTCCCCCTTTTCTAGAGAATAATCTATTTTAAATGGCTAAGCTGTAGCACTTCATAACCAAGCTTCCACTTCTCTGCACATAGACAGAACTGCTGAAGTAAGTGCTTGATTCTTATTCAAGTAACTTTTATATGATTTCACTGAGCATGTTCTCAGCCACACATACTGGAGTCGCTGTCTTTGAGATTCATACTGCTCCATAAGCAGCAAATGCTTCTTAGTGATCCAAAAGCTATTAAGAGATTTAATTTAGCTAAAGGATGATAGGATGGCCTTATTGTCAGTCACCGTGTATCTCTAAACCCAACATTTTTACTGGTCATCTGATGTTCACTGGACTATAGCCAAAAAAAATCTGAACGTTAGCCTCAATGAATGGAAAAGTCTGTCGTAAAGAGTTTGAAAAACATGTGTTGCCTCTGATCCTGCATGAAAAAACTTGTTTGAGGAAGAAAGTGGGATATCTCTGTAACTGCCAGCTGAGGTGTGTGTCATACAGCCAGTGTCCACAGCTTTGTTTCCTGAACTTAGTCCAATCTGAGTTGGCTTGTTTCCTCAGAGAGAATGCTGTATAAAAAGTTACAGAACCACGCAGAGAATCAAATGGATAGTGTGTACAAACATAAGATGGTTTTGTAATACTATAGTGCTGCAATGGCCATGATGTGGAGAAAAGTGAGACTGCAGTTTCCATGGACTCAGATACCGTGCTTGGTGACCCTGAACAAACAAGCTGGTGTAAACAGCTGCTAGACCTTATCAGAGGGAAGAGATGCAAGGTGCCTTTTGCTGAGAGGTGAGGCGAACCAGGCAGGTGTTTCAGCTGAAAACACAACCACCAAAGGTCAGAGAACACAGATCATTATCACACTCTGTTTTTTTGGTCTTAAATAGTGGCTTTGATTTACAGGCAAATAACTGATGCAATAGCAAAGGGGTTATGGCTAATTAAAGGTGTCAAATCCTGCTCTCGTTTGGAGCGGGAGTCAGTGGAAATCCGAAGTAATTTAAATAACTTTAGTAAATTTACTTTGCTAGTAATGAAAACAAAATTTAAAGAGTGACTAGGATTTCTTTTGTAGTTCCTATTGGTCTAGCTGAGTGTAAAGTGTTTTTTTTTCTGTCAAGTTAGACAGACAAAACTGTGTAGTACTAACAGGTATTCTGAAAGTAACACTCCTCATTAGCAATTCAGGTCTATGTCTGTGTTTAGAATTGTTCAAAAATTTGCCAGATCATCATGTGCTATAGTGTGGTATTTCTATTCCAGTTAAAATCCAAAGAAAAAGAATATTTCTGTGCAAACTCAAGTTGGCTGAAGAACTGCCTCGCCATTTTTATCTGTCTGGAATTTTACCCTTTGAGTAGCTAAATACTGAAGAGAGAAAGATTTTCTTGGAATACATTTCTCCTCATCAAAAATAAGTATTACTGTAACACAGTAACAGTGCCTAAAATTGATTCAGTGTTCTAGGTGAGGGTTAGTAAAAACACAACAGTAACCACTAAGGTGGTCTCCAGAAGGCTACAAACCAGCTCTCTCTTCTCTGAGAGAGTCAGTGCCCACCCACTGCTTCATCAGTGTCCATCTGAGAGCCATGCACCACTTGTAAATCTTACAGCACTCTTTTTAGTTGTGGAAGTAAATTCTGGCTTGTCTGAAACTTTTCATCTGTGGGGGGGAGGTATGCATCATGTTCAGTTACCTGCTTCTTCCTGTAAATCAAAGAGCAGTTGTTCACCTTTTCCCTGGTTATAGTTCAGTCTTCTCACACATAACACACCGAGTTTAGGGAACCAAGGCTGTCCAGATGTCTTTTACAGATCATGTCCAAGCTGTAGGGAGATTTAAAAACAAATCACCATGAATGCTTTTACTTTCTGCCTCTACTAGATATACATATTTATCCTAAGAGAAATTAGGGTTTTTTTATCTTCTCTGTAAGGCAACAGATACAGTCAGGAAAGTGAATCTTTTATGTGGGCTGGTGACAATTCTGTGATCTACTGACAGCTGTTAAGAGATCATAGTATGGACTGTCTTTAAGACAGCAGTGAAAGTTCATCAGCAATGTTTCTTTCCTCTGGTCAAACCCATGTAGCAAAATTAATCACATGAAAGGAAAAGCTGTAAGTCAAAAGAGAAATTTTTTCCACTGCTTTGATTACATGGTTTAATCCACTGGCTCCAGCAGATGCTTATTTGAGATTGTAGCTGAAACCATATTATCTAATTAAGCAGTAAGCTTTAGCTGGTAGGGGAACAACAATAGCAAAGGCTTTAGGAAATACAGGCTACAGTACTGGATGTAAAACAAATGGTTTTTTATTTTTTATTTACATCCGTTACATTCTTAGAATGATTGAGATACAAATGAGTGGATTACATCTGCGGCTGGTTTACATCTGTACTGTCATATGGAAGGTGCCAGAATGGTACCAATTCACCATGGCTGGGAGGTTGGCCCAGTAACACATAGTTCCATAGATGATGAGCCTAAGCCTTCTCTAACCTTTTCTTGGACTGTAGGAGGGGTAGATTCATCAAAATCAGTAGAACGACACTGATTTTACACCAGTGAGTAGGAGGAGACAGAATGAGCATGATCTGTGATCACTTGCCCTTCTGTGCAATTGTTTATGGTCAGGAAGATGTGTGAGATGCTAATAGTCCACCTCGATAGTGTGCTGTGCTATGATTTACATAGGTCAAGTATGAAAATGGAATGATGCAGTCTGTTTCTGTTTAGTTCTGTTTCATCAAAGATTTGGCAAATGTGAGTTTTAAAAAAAAGCACTGTAGAATGGTGACTTCAAATGTATTCCCTTGAGGAATGCATTTCTGTGTCAGCTGCGTAAGTCTCACTTTGTCCTTCCTCACATCTGATCCAAAAGCAGCGTTTTGGCATCTTTTGCTGAGCGAGTGGCTGCCGGGGCTTCTGAGGGGCTGAGCCCCTGATAGCTAGCGCTGAGGATCCTGCACCAGTGAATACATCAGCTGTCAAACGGCAGTTGTTCACCACGGCAGCTTATAGAGGGAAGCCCCTTCCAACTTTTCTACCTGTCTCTTGATTTTTACCTTAATAACAATGCCACTTCTCCCTTCCAATTAGTGATACATCGTAACATAGCAAAATTGCTAAAAAGAGATACAGGGTGGGGTGGGAGTTTTGGATTTGTTGTTATTCTGTCTGGAAATTACTTGGAGCCTGCTCTGTGAATTTGTATCACATGAGGAATCCCTCAAACTTGTTCTCTTAGAAAGTCCACTCATCCCAGGGGGAGGAAGAAGCATTTCACGGCATGTAGAGAGGCTGATGTCATGGTGTCAGGCAAAGGGGAACCTTACTGGTCTTCCTGTGTCCAGTGTATTTCATAGCCATCAGCAAGGGAAAGTTTTGGTCCCCTAGTAGGTGTTTGTCTTGGACTTCATACATAGTAAAAATCTGTAATACATTCACATTCATATGTTAGTATTTTTGGAAGGACATAAAGAGTATGCTGAAGACCCTTTTTAATTTCTTCTTCATTGGAGTTTGTTTAGGGAACGGAATTAATATTCATGAATAGTCAACATTTCATGTTGTTGATATCCTCTAGACACATGATTTCAGACAGAGAATTAAATCAAGGGGAAAAAAAAGGCTCTATTTTAATCCCAACAAATGCCCCAAAGAGGAGGTCTGGAAGGCAGCATCTGGCAAAAAGGCAACATCTACCACCCAGATACCTACTCAGTCTCTGGGCAGACATTCCTCTCATGTTCTCAGAATCCTCAAGTGCTGGAGACAATTTATTCCAATGCTTTTCTTATGCTCACTCTAAAGTCTCAATTGCTGTAATTTAAACCCCTTCTTCTTCCATCTACAGCTCATGGAAAATAAATTATTCCCTTTCCTCTACAGTAACAAGTCTCCCACACTTTCAACTCTGCTATACGCAAAATCCATTGTAGGTGAATCCTCACCCATGTATTTCTGTTCTAGTAGTATTATCTTTGGCTGACACCTTAAACACAGTAAATAAGACTGTTGAAACTGTAACTACCAAACCAGTATATGATAAAAGAACAAAGCACATAAGAATCAGGGTTTGAAATAAGTTCTGTGAGGGATTGGGCACAGGTACGTGTCTTACTCTCAGTGTGCTGCTCTTAATTGAGTGATTAAGGTTAGCCAGAAGTTATTAAGTACAGAAATCTTGTTTTCAACTGGTTTTGGACAGCTGTTTTACATCCTTGCTGTGTACAGCTACTCCTCTGTGTTGTTTTGTTTTTATAAATTTTCAAAATTTACATAGTTTGGTAGTGAATCATGGAAACTTTGTAGCTGCCAATTGCAGAAAGAAGAGACGCCTGCATTAAAATTCACCCCCTGGGCAGGCCATTACATGAAAGCTGTATCTTTATATGATTACTGGTTACTTAGAAATGGCACTTTAGAGCTTTGTAGCACAGTTTTACAGTGTTTCTGTAACTGTTACTGTATCTCAAGGCATATAGAATAAAACTCAAGATCTTCTAGACCACAAGGTTTTAGACACATCTTCTGGTTATCAAAGGTTGAAGAATTTTTGTTCTTCAATTAATAGATCCACAGATAGATTTATTTCTCTATTAAGACAAAATTGATGCAAAACCATTAGAAAAACTTCATTTATAAACATGCATCAGTATTTTGATCTCCTTTGGTAATCTCATACTATGTGAAAAAGCTTTTCTTAACATGGAGCAATTAATCATGGAGCACATGGCTATTGGTTTGGGGTCTCAGGTTGCCTTACTTCAGAATATTCCTTCTCTAATTATGGATATACAAGATTATAGACTCTGTGGGTATTTAGAAAACAATGGACTGAGTGTATAACATGGCACCAAGTTTTCAGAAGGCCTAAGGGAAGATTTCATTGTCAGAATTTCTACCATCCTGTTCTGCCTACAGTACACCTGACAAAAGGAGAAAAGAGAAGTTTCATGTCATAACCTGTCCTGCCTGCTCTAGGGAAAATGTGTGGGATGAGACGAGACTTCTGCTACTGCAGGCAGTCACTGCAGTGTGTAGCCCTACACAGATATCTGTATGTGTGCATGTGCAGATATATACACAGACCTTTGCTCCTATAGTAGTTCAATAGCTCTTAGTTTCCAGACTAAGTTAATTACCTGTCAGATGATAATTTGTGGGGTTTTTCTCCCAAATTTGAACAGTTATTCCAGTGTTTCTCCTCTGATACCATTGCAAAATGGACTGAAATAAGTATTTTGCACAGTGTTTCCTACCCAGGAGCATTTGCAGAGGCTATAGTCTTGCCAGGATCAAATGATTATATTGCTTACTGAGAGAAAGTGGGGGTGAGGGAAGAAAATAAAGTGACTGCTTCTGCAGAGTGACCTGCTGTGAAATTACTACCTGACATACAGAGATTTTGACCATGAATGAGCAGAACATGATCTGATAGAGCATCTAGGCATAATTTTTCTCATTATCCTGAGGCATTTGTCAGGAATCTTATTTTTTGCTTTTGTGTGTAATTTTTTTCTTCACTGAAGTCTCAGTTCCTTGAAGCTGTGACTAATATGACATTTTATTTATTTCTTTTTTGGCCTGGAACATTAATTGCGTAAGGGTCTTATCAGCGAGGGGATCACTGTATTTGTGGTGAGAATAAGCAGATGGTGTAGAAAGGGGGAATTCTCCCACTAGCTTTGGTGGCAGGCAGTTTGAGTGACTAGAACCTGCCTCAGCTAATTCCCCAGGCTTTTTGACAGCATATTAAGGCTAATGTAGCTCTGTTGCTTTTGGTACCTGAAGCCAAGCTCACGTGCCTTTGAGCCATCTTTGGTTACATCATGCAGACACACTTTGCATTCATTCAGATTGCATCATGTGGAGAGCCAGAGAGAAGTTTTTCCAATTAAAATGTTTCTGTTTTCTTGACAGGGGAAAAGGAAATGGGTGAGATTAGTTCTGTGGAGAAGTTCAAGACAAAACTGAGGGAGTCATTTGTATTTTCTTACTTATTAGTTTTGAGCTCAGAAGTCACATTCCTGTTGAACAGCCAGACAAATAGCTGACTTTCCACATGGCACTGGGATGTGACTAATACCATAGTTTGCAACTCACATGTCTGCTCTTTTTGGTATGTCTTTTTTTAACAGTAGTCCTTATTTTTATGAGTGCTCTGTACTTGGCAGGACTGCAGTAAGAGGTTTGCTCTGCTGGAAAGTATTATAGAGGTTTTGAGGTATTTCAAGGCAAATTAATTCATATCTTATTAAAGACAAATGCATTATGTGCCCTGTCTAGACAACTAAGAGATTAGGAACTGGAACACTATACTGCAATTCAAACTATGGTAGTAATTTCCATAAAACAATATTTCATTCTATGTAATTCTGCCGTTTTTCTAATACATGTAGTACATGTAGGATATAAAACAGTTTTTGTGGGTTTATTTCCTTGCTACTCAGCAGTTTTTGCCATCTGCTGCAGTAATGGAGACCAGCCCTAGGTGAAATGGTTTGTAGAAATTAAAACAAAACCTAGAAGGGGATATGTAAACACAGAAGTAAATATTAACTCTTAAAAGTGTAATTGCTAAGAAATGTCAGTTTGAACATGTGGCTCTGCTAGAGCACTTCAGCTGTGGATGGAATTGTCATTGTCTCACAGATACAGTTGGGTGAGCTCTGGAATACTGGGCACGGATCTGTAGCTGCCATTTACGGAGGTTACCATTGAGTTGTACTTGAGTTACAGGGTTTTGAAAAGGAAATTTCTTCAAATCAGGAGCTTTTAAGAAACACGTAAAGGGGCTTTTTGTTCAGAGAAGCTTTTGAAGCACTGTCCCAGCAGACTGAGAGGTGACCCCATCCATGCGTTTCCAAGGTTGTTGCTAAGAATCAGTTTCTAATTGTTTCCCCAACTGCTTCTGTAGCATTTGCTTCCTATGTTGTGTACCTGCTGACAAAATTTCCTTACCTCTCTGAAATCGGTGAATTTTGCCTCCATACTTCATGGCTTGTGAACTTGAAATCCATAGAGGATTAGGAATGAGCACTTTGGAATGGCTGTTTGGGCTTACAGCTGTACAGACAGTGCCAAGGCAAAAAAAACCCCAAAACCCAAAAAAATCCTGCCTCTCCTTCAGCTGTTAGGCAGTTTCAGAAGGTTTGTAGTCACAAACTGCAGCTGGATCAGAATAAGCCAGCAAACTGGGCCATACAGCTTACACAGGGAGGGGGAAAGGGGTTCTCCTATTTGAATCCCACCTACTGTTCTCATGTGAGAGCAGTCAGTGGCTTTGGCAGACAAAGGTGACTGAGTTTGTCCACTACAGCTGCCCCTTACCCATTGTGACATTTTCTGTTCCATATGCTCCCCCTGCTCCCTTAGTGTTCACTGTCTGGCTTTGGTAGATGTATTAATCGCCATCGAAAAGCTGTATATAAAATCATCAACGCTGCCTTCCTCTGCTTTCTTGGGTTCTAAGCTAAAGTGTAAAGAGCCCAGAAGGAAAGGAAAGCTCATTCCAGACAGTCATTGCCTGTCTCTGACAAATATTGGCTGAAGATATGAATAGTGAAAGGAGAGTTTTGTTTAAAGTTATCTTTGAAGAAGGACTTTTTGAGAAAGTGTGAGATATGATGAGTGTGAGTGGGAAGAGGGAATAAACAAATCAAATGTCAACTTTGAATTTAAAACCAATGATTCCATTTTGAAAATCAGAATAGACTTGAGCATATTTTCGAGTCTACACTTAGGATGTTAATTAGGAAAAAAGGGGAAAAAGAGCAAAGCAAAATAAACATCATTTCAGTACGTACTATATCACCAGCAAAACAGTATTAAAAATATTACCATAGTGAGGTACAGAAACCTGATGAGCCCTGCAAATGAAGTGGCTTTCTATGTGAAGGTAGGTTAACTCTGGCCTTGTAGCTTTGCCTTCATAACGTGAAACTGAGAAATTCTTTGCTTCTGCCTCTTTATCCTTAGTGTGTTATATGGGCAGAGGATAACGTGGTCCAGACCACAGCTGGCTACACTCCCCCAGTCAAGCCCAGTCTGCCAGAACAGGCCACAGCACTTCCTCAGACACAGGCTTGCTACTGGCTGCAGCGTGAGGATTGTCGAATCACCCTGAAAGCAAGCTTTTTTCTTCTGTGCCTTGCCACGTCTATAAACATTCAGTCAGGAGGAAAGTACTCTTATCAAAACCTGTTACACCAGTTCTGACCTGTACACTCCTGCACCACCTTGCACCCAGGCATCTGTTTCAGATTTCTGGTAGTCATGGTACTACCATACTTCCCTTTCACTAGCATCAGTCACTTTTTAATTTTTATTCTCAAGTGTCGAGACTAACCATTCTTTAGGAGAGCAAACAATAGCTTGGCATAATCTGCGAAAGGCAAGAAAATTGAAGTTTCTTTCAGCAGCAGTTGTTTTAGGGTCTTAAAATACAGGGAAACTTTTCTGCAAGTTTCAGTGTTTTGTTGTGTTGGTTTTTTTTTTTCCTGTTGGTTTTGGAACAGATCCTAACCCCCCAAATTACTTTCAGGTGTTGCAGGATATTCACTTCAGAGTACAATATTATAATAAGAGCCCACAGGATGCTGAGTCTGTACCTACAGGTACATAGTGTGCTCTTCTCCATCCTGGCTTCTGTTTATGAGTCCTAGAATACCCATGAATAAATAGACAATCCTGCTTTCACACTGCATTATTCTTTAGCACTTTTCAAACAGCATACTCCTTTGCTGCTATGTTAAATTAACCGGTATAACATCATAATGGATTTCAGAGAGATGTACAATCATTAAAAATGTAGCTAATGCTGTCTTTAAGCTATCTGCTCAACTTGCATGCTCTGCTGCATGTCAGAAGCCAGCACCCTCTCTCCTCAGTGTTGCTCTTTCAAAGACAAAATATTCTGAGAAATTATTTACTTTGCAGAATTCCAGAAGAAAACAGATTGTTCAGAATGCATTGCAGCTGATGATGATGATGTTTAGGTTTGTTCCTTGTCCAGCAACTGTTCATGTCTCAAGGTAGCCTGATTAGAAAAGGTCTGTAGCCTGATTCAGGGAAAAAAATAAAAGAGAAAAAAAGATAAACAGTTACACATCTGCATATATAAACATTACTGAGTTCTGCACTGATGATGGATTATAATACCTGGGTGAAGGAAGTTGGTTTGGAGTGTTGGCATAAAATTCCACTGAGAGCATATGAAAGGAAGCTTTTTCCATGCCAGGAAAGAAATCTATGAAGGGATTTTTTTCCCCAGCTGAACACCCTCATAAAACTGGAAGTCTGAACTGGTGAGACACAATTCAGTAAGAGGGGAAAGAAGTTTTTTTGGCGGGGGCCTCATTAGTGCAAGAGAAAGCAGTGACTGGAGAACTGCAACTTTGGTGTTAGGTGGGTTTAGACTAGAGAGTTATTCCATGAGCTTAAAAATGATTATGGCAAGATTTCTCCTCTGTGGAAAGAGACAGTTGGAAAAACTGACTACACTGAGACCTGGCTGTTTGCCTGAAAGTGGATGGAACAGGAATGAAACAGTATAGTTTATTCTGAGTATGGTTTATGCAGAGGGATTCATCAAAGAAGCTGACAAAGCTACAGACAGAAAATTGGCCAGAAAGAGCATGGCTGCTGAAGAGAAGTGGCTGACTTCTAACTCGGAACCACAAAACCTCAAACATACTATATAACATTTGGATTTTGCCCCACCTGATTATGTAGCAACACAACAGCAAACAAGCAGAACACACACTGTTCTGGAATAATGAAGCTGCAAAAACATTATGATAATTTATAGCAGCCTAGATCAGGTGATAGTGATGTCTTAAACCAGCTGAAATGAGTGCTTCTTAAGTATAAACATATAACCTGAATATCGAGTCATTGACCTGAAAAGAGTCAGGCCCTAGACTATGTTTGGCTTCTGTTCTGTGTTCTGGGTAATCAAACTGTTTGAAAACATCTCCAATGGCCAAAATGGGTAACTTAGACACGGCATTCCTCTTCACACGGAGCAGCCTTGTCTCACCCAGGACAAGCAGCTCCCATTAGGTTTGATCTGAAGACAGTATAGCTGTCAGTATAGTGTATATACTGTATGTATAGCATACATATGTGTGTATATAGGTGTTTCTATAGTATATATACTGTCAGCTGACAGTACAGTTGATTTGAAGACAGTATAGCTGTTTTACAGTGTAATCTTTTCCTCTTTCAGTGATTAGAGTAATTTAAGAACTTACTTAAACTTCTTGCTGAGCTAATTTTCATCCCAGCTGAAACACAAAAACCAGCTGGGATGGGGTGAAAGAAGTCAGCAGTTCGGGGAGACGTGATCTAAAAAAGCAGAAATAGAAAATTAAACACTTAGTGGAAACTTTGAATAAAGGTTGCACAGATGACAGTTGATCTGCTCGAGCAAGTGAGATTAATATGTGCCAAAGAGCAGTCAACTAGTTTCTTCACAGAATTCAGGGATTTTTGTATAATTCCTTTTTCTTGTTCTTTTTTGTTTAAGTTGACTAATAGCAAAAAGATATCATCAACCTTATGATGGTACAAACCAATGATGGAGTACAAGCGACACAGAAAGCTGCCATGAGTTATTCTTTTGTTGACTAGATTGTTTCCAGCCTGGAGAAAACCATTCTGGAGAACAGGTTAATCACTCAGTTTTTAAGAGGTAACCATTACATGGAAAGAGAGAACACCCCCTCCCTGTGAACCAGGCACTTCAGGGGTACACAAACATACACACTTACTCTCTGTGTTAGAGTCTGTCGTCCCTGCCATACCTGCAGAGTGGCATTTTGGGAAGAATTTCTGACCGGTTTGTACGTTCACCCTGTGCAGCATGAAGGAGGGGTGAGCCATCTCCAGCACAGTGCTTGTAGAGCCTCCGGGTGACGAAGCGTCAGTCTGCGTTTGTGATTCCGATGGGAACTCAGGTGTCCTGCTCACATGAACATTTTTGTTAAGGCCATGAAAGGATTCCAGGTTTGAAAAGCTAACCGTGCTCAAGCACCTTGCTAGCTTGAGGCCTACTCTAGTGTCTTAGCTGGCTAGCAAAGGCTGATGCATCAGGGAACTGTGAGGCTTTTCTTTCCATAGGATGTATGTGGCTCTTCAGTATTTGTCAATCTTAAATTAGTACTCAAACCTGTCTGCTGAGCACTGCTGCAGCAAACAGAGTGGGAGGAAACACTGGGTTTGTTATGTGCATTTCGAAGGCATGTGATGTGGAAATCATGTTCTTCGACAGACTAGAACATTACTAAATGTAAATTAACTCCATTGACAGCAGGGAAATGCCAGAGGAATAATGTCAGCTGAGAATCCGCTCCTGCATATTTTGCAGTATTCAAAGTAAAGATTTAAAATTTACCTGTGAAGGTATTTAGACATTTGCAGCTGTGGGCTTGCAGGTGAGGGGCTATGGCGATAGGTACATGGGAGGCACAGCATCAGCCCAGAAAAGGAAATCAGAGGGGGTATGGCTACTGCTTCCCAGAAGTACCAGCTCTGAGGTAGTGCTGCTGTTGCCATAAAGTGCCAGAAATGTTTAACGTTACCAGTCCTGTGGAAAGCAGCACTGCATTTTTCAGAGGAGAAGCTGTTGGCTGACAAAAATGCTCAGGCACCACAAAGATGCTTTCAAGAAGAATTTGCCTGGCCCTTGCGAAGGGGAGCAGAGGAGCAGTTACAAGGAAAAGGGGCCACATTTCTCTTCTCCCTTAGGACTGTCCTTGCTGGCTTAGGGGGCTAACGGTGCTGTGGAGTTTCTGAGGTCAGCACTAATGTTGCTGAGGAAGGGTAGGGAGGACAGCATAAATCTACCTGGCCTGGGATGAAGAAAGCTGTTGCAGAAGGGTGTCCCACAGAGTGTAAAGCTGTTCTTGGCAGCTGCAGCTGCTGTAGTGTAGCCTCTTCCCTTTGGTCTCACCCCCCATCTGAAAAAACAGTCAACAAGTAATGAATTGCAATTGTGCTGGAATACAAGTAGAACAGATTTAATACAAATGTCTTCAGCACCGCCCCCCCCCCCCCCCCCGAAAACCCACCCAACCCCCTTGTAGAATAAGTTAATTTATTTTCTTGGGGTTGCTGTTATTAATACTTACACCAGAAGTGAAGCCACCTAACACTTTGAGGCCACAATATTTAGATATTCCAGGGAGACAGCACTGTTCTGTTGCAGGACTGTGGTATGAAGAGCCGAAGCAAGCTTTTTTCCTTGGTTCCCAAATAAGAAATGTAATCAACCAAGACCTTCTGGTATTTCAAGAAGAGGTATGGATTCCTGTCACAGTGGCAAATAACACTTTTATCCTTTTCTTCAGGAGTGTATCATTGATGAAGACTGTGAAACGGGGAAATACTGCCAGTTCTCCACTTTTGAATACAAGTGTGAGCTCTGTAAAACCCAGCGTACAGTAAGTCCCAAATGAGATGCGCTTGTATGTGGTCCTCGGAAACTCAGTGTGTAAGTTATTGTTGCTAATGTCAGCAAGTCAAAATTGATAGACAACACGACGCAGAGCTTTCTGCATGAGGTTCAAAAATGGATGTGTAGAATGCCTTGGGTTGTTTTATTTCTGCCTGTTAACACAACTAAGCTTTAAGGTTTCTGTTCTTATGCTCTTTAAAACGTGCACTCCACTCCTCCTGACTGCAGCGTGAGGCGTTAGGTGGCCTAAGGACAGCGTAAGCTAACACACTGTAAGTTGCCAGTGGAACGGGCAGAGAGGAAATACTGTGCCAGCTCTGCAGGCTCAGCTGACAGTTGGTCATTTCCAGCTCTGGATTCACAAAGAGAATTGCAGTGGCCCGTGTTCTTGCCTTCACTAACAACTTGTACAGTGCTGTAGTGCAATTGTTACTGCCAGTGATCATCTTACACAGATCATTTACATTATTTGAATCTGAACCTCAGGAAGCAGTAAATTCCTGTCTTTTGAGCTAAAAGGTAAATGTTGTTGGTAGTAGCTGTAGTTAGATTATGGTTAGACAGGTGCCTGAGAAGTTCAGGCTTTTTCTGTGGTGAAAATCCAGTTTACGAGCAGTATGCCAAAAGAGGCCTTTTATCTGACTGTCCCTTTTCATCTAGGTTCTGCTGATGGCCTCCTGTGAAACAGATTCATTCCTTAAAATATTTGCAGACAGTTAAGTCTACAAGCAAGCAAACCTTGCTGTAAAGTCATGTAATCAATAGGATTATTATAAACTAAAACCAAAACAGGCTGTTCCTGAAATGATTTAAATACTTGATAACTTCAGGGAGCTCTGTTGCCTTCAGTGGATTGAATGCTTGTTTAAACACAAGTCCTGAACATATGCTCAAGTGTTATTAAGAAAGCTTATTATTCATATTTTCAAAAATGTTAAACTGATAATTTTTCATGTTAACATGGATTAAAAATCAAGATTATAATGACCTGACCCCACCACCACCCCTTTTCTTTGCAGTCCTCAGTAGAACATTCGTAGAATAAAGTAAGTAAAAATTGGGTCCTAGCTACACTCCTGTTTTAAAGTGAGCTTCGACTGAAGATGGTGTGATCAATTCTCTGACCTAGGACCCCCACAGTTAAATATTTTTCTTTTTAATTATCAGGTCTTAATAGTGCTAGCATAGTCCTCCTTCTTGCCCTGTGTTAAGCACTTCCTGTGAGATCCACTGGAAAAGAAACTCTGATTTTGTATGGCTGCCCAGAGAGGGCTTTACACAGACAAAAGAAAGCCGTTAAAACGCTGACCTACCAGGAATCCTTAAGATGTTAATCAAACTGCCTAAAAAAAGAAAGTGTGACACACCACTTTTATTAGGTTGATTTATTAGGTGTGTATAGTTGAAGCACTGGGGCAGTTGTCATACAAAGCTATCTTTAGCTAGAGACTTGCATTTCTGATTTGCAAAGAGCTTTTATTCAAAGAGATTTTTTTCACAGATTCTTGATTACAAATGAGGTCTGGTTCTTATTACAACTGAAAATGGGACTTCAGGAAGACTTTTTTGCTTTGCTCTTTAAAAGCAATGCTTCTGAACTAATTGTAAATTCCTGAATGCATTTAACAATAGAAAAAAAAATCAGTAATGTTTTCCATTGATTTTTAAATTTCTTTTTCCTTGATTGTAAAAGGCCACCCTGAAATCCACGTTACACTGTCGGATGTCTGGCTGCTGATGGATTTTGATGTAAATGCTGCGATAAGAATTCAGGGTTTGTAAGATTGACAGCAGTACAGAAGGAGTGCTGTTACTCTGCTGTGGAGGTTTGTGTCTGGCAAATAGTTGAAGCTGAGAATCTAAGCAGTTCTGTTTAAACAGGGGGAGTATGACATGCATGCATTTAAAGCACATACATGCAGTTGTCTTCAGGACCAGGGTCTAATTCTGTGTGTAGCCATCCGTTGCTGTATGCAGTTAGTGCTGGTGACAGTCGTCATGTGCTTTCCCATTTGCAAGCACTGCTCACGGGATGTTGAATGCTGTGGAGACCAGCTTTGCGTTTGGGGTGAGTGCAGGAAATCCACTTCAAAAGGAGAGAACGGCACCATTTGTGAGAATCAACACGACTGCAACCCTGGAATGTGCTGTGCTTTTCAGAAAGGTACAGAGGTTTTGCTTTTTCTCTTATTCATGTTACAATACAGGAGCATTAGGATTTAGCTCTTTTGCCCAGGTGAAGTGGTTAGATCTCTACAGAATCGATAGGACATTCTCCCTTTGCATGTAGAGCACACTGTTAACTTCATTATAAAACTTTAATAGAATTAGGAGTGAGAAGCAGTCTGATAGGGGTGGACAATAGTGAAAAAAAGGCCTGTTGCATGCTAGAGATGAGATCAGCATGAGAAGCAAAAAAAAATCTATTGTTTCTAAAGGAGAGTCTTGGATATTTAAAAGTAGTAGAGTTCTGTGTCAAATTTTCACCTAATAGAGCAAGAATAAGAGAACTAAAAATGTCCAAAATAAATTGAGATTACTGAAAGTGGCTTTTCTTTCATATCAGCAAGCAGACTATCAGACTGCAGATGCATTTCATACTCTGAGTTTTATAGGCTATGCAATACTGACCAGACAGCCAAGATACGTAGAGGAATGATGTTCCAGATTATGTTGTCAGTCCACATGGGAATGTGAACCTTGATTTACCAAGATATCAGGCTTGAAAGCAGTCCCGAATCCTGCCTGGTCAGGCCCCAGCTTCTTCTACTGTCTTACACCTGCTAGTTCCTCACAGCTGTTATCATAGTTCACCTTAATTTTGCAGTGACAGGATACACTTCCACCCACCTTTCTGCACCAGGTAGGTTTTACCTGGCTCTTGCTGTGAGCAAGAAGTGACCTTGTACCTTCACTGATAGTTGGGCTGCCTCTCCTGGGCCAGCCTGCTGGGGGGATCAGCCTGCTGGGGCACTCCTGGAAAACAAAGGAGAAAGCTCAAACACTTGCCCAGCTTGGCCTTGCCAAGCCCCAAATGCCATCAGACAGCTTTACCTATTGTAGAACTACTGTAAGAAATGAAATGGCTGAGTAGTTCTTGTAA
Source organism: Athene noctua (assembly GCF_965140245.1). Classification (NCBI taxonomy): domain Eukaryota; kingdom Metazoa; phylum Chordata; class Aves; order Strigiformes; family Strigidae; genus Athene; species Athene noctua. The sequence goes on along the minus strand of NC_134050.1, from coordinate 1,575,729 downwards.
CCTCATTATTTAAGTCTCTGAACGTTGCTCTGTATTTGAAATCTCTGCAAAGACACAGAAGAAACAGCAAAAATAACAGTTCTAAAATAGAGATATTTCTCTATTCAGATGTTAAACCATTAATGCTATGCATTGCGAAGGATTCACTGTAGTGTTAGTTTTCTTGCTTTGAGAATAGTCTCTCAGATCTCCAAGGGAGGGAGCTGTGCAGTACTGCTCTACTGACAGTAGTCTCTTCATGAAGAAGCAGGAGTTGACCTTGCTTATTAAACATAAACTTCAACTCTTACTCCCACCCAGTAGAAAGAACATTATGTATGGCACCCTAATATGTAAGGGGACTTAAGTGGTCAAGTCTGTCTTTTTGTATCTTGCGTGTAGACATAAAGATTATGTCATGAGTTTAGCAGAAGTTAACGACTTCTCACACCATTAATTTACTCTGGCATGCAGAACTCCTGTTTCCTGTGTGCACTCCATTACCTGAGGAAGGGGAACCCTGCCATGATCCTTCAAACCAACTTCTCAACCTGATCACCTGGGAACTGGAACCCGATGGGGTACTAGAGCGATGCCCCTGTGCAAGTGGCTTGATCTGCCAACCTCAGAGGTAAAGATCAAAACTGGGCAAGCAAACTGCTTGAAATTTTAGAGGGGTCTCTTCCTGTGGCAAGCAGATACAGAGCCTGCAGATTCTGCTGCACTATAAAGCACCTTGTCAGCTTTTCTCAGCAGTAGCATGGAAGCTTTCTCCAATTTACTGCTTTGTCCCACACAGATGTCCCTGAGATTGGCAACACCTTAATCCAGTGTGAATTAAGCTGGTGGCTGGTACTGCTTTTTAATCGGTCAGAAAGTACTAACAGCTGAGATGTATGTAGAGAATTCAGTTGGAATGATACAGCTCCTGTCCACCAACTTTCTGTGTTAGATTGGGCTCCTGTTAGGAGTTTTGCTTGCTTTCATACGCAAGTACATTAAAGACATTTTAAATACATGCAGTAAGTATAAACAGGCCTGTTCCTGTGCTACTGATCAGCTTTACAGAAGATCACTTCTATTCCAAGAAAAGATACCTTTGCTTGCACTTAGCTTCAAACCTGAGAAGCCAGTTTCCCTACCACTGACTCAAGCTCTGCTGTTCAGACTTGAAACACCTTGTACTGTGCAGACTTCTTCAGTATCGTTGAGTTTTGTGGAAGAGGAAGCAGGCTGACTCTGTATTTCTGCTAGAAGCTAAAGCTTCTAACATATCACGCCTTTAATCGTTCTTTAAAAGGACAGTATTTGCATCATCAGCAATGTCACTGGGAGAAAGCGAGGTCATTTCAGTTTTGAACTAAAAGCATTTTAGAAAACCCAACTGAAGCTCCTTTTCAAAATAAAGACAGCTATTACACTGTCCTATTTAGAACCAGATATATAATGCTCACAGCTTTCTCAACTCTATAGCTTGATGGCAAACAACTTCTTTCTGCATTCCTTTTAAGCTGGAGTATCCTATTTCTTAACTTGGTGTTATGACATGGAGAGAAAGGACTCATCACCATGAGTACCTGTAGGTAGAAGGGCGAGGTTGTGCTGAGGTCCACTGCCATCTTGTGTCCCAGTATCAAACTTTTTGCTATTAGGATCTTTATTCTAGCTCTGTATATGGAAGCCTTGTCTTTAACTCCCCAGCTGTCAAGCATGTAAAAACCAGAAGTTTATCAAGTCAGCTGTGGTAGATCTGACAGTATTATACATTTAACGTGCTTTCGTGTTGGGAAGGCAGGAAGAATTTTATTAAGGAGCTAGCAAAAGAACATGAAAAGATGTACTTTATGACCAGATGTGTCTCTTTCCAACAGCCACAGCACTACATCTGTGTGTGAACTGTCTGCCAATGAGACCAGGAATAACGAAAAAGAAGATCCCTTGATCATGGATGAGATGCCATTTCTCAGCTTGATACCCAGAGATATTCTTTCTGATTACGAAGAGAGCAGTGTCATTCAGGAAGTGCGTCAAGAATTAGAAAGTCTGGAGGACAAAGCAGGTTTGAAGCCTGAGCCTGACTCAGCTCAGGACCTGTTTTTGGGAGATGAAATCTAAAGTCCAAACACCACACAGTTTCGTTAGTTATTTCTAGAAATTTTTGTCTAGTGTCTTGCTTATATAAACCCTAAACACATACTGCTGGATAGAAGTGCAATAAACAAGGTCTCCAGTGAGCATCCTTTTCTGTGCACCACACCTGCATGTTCAAATTGCTGCTGAATTCCTTCAATCCCTGGACCAAACCTTTTGTCAAAGACAAATATATCAGTGTTTCTTCTGCATTAGAACTTTCCCCTTGTACATCACTTATCTATACTTGTACTCATTAAAAAATACACATAAGCATAAATAATCTTATTAGTGACTGTAGAAGTGACTTTGAAGTACGTATGTTTAGAATCGCTCTTTTTTCTAGGGTAAGAACCATCTACTTTGGACTGGTTTAGTCACTGATTTTAAGCAATTTTTAAAATTTTATTTAGAAAATATAATCAGTGAAACTGTAACATAAAAATTCTAGGTGTCACGCACCCCCACCACACCCACCCTGTGAAAGCACAGAACAGATAAAGGATGCTCACCTGCTTAGCTGGATATACCCAGAGCTGCTTCCCAGCTGGGCCCGAGGGATGGCACCTGTCCTGCAGCACCCTTCAGGGTAACCAGAACCGGTGGGCCATAGCTAGAGCATCCCTTGAGTTCTACACTTCCATTTACAAGGGTTGTTGGCCTCCCCCACTCCGTGAGGAACATACTATCAAGACAAGCCTACCACATTTTCCACACGAACACCAAATCGCATGCACGCTTAGGTGTGTGTAACACACTGGTTTCTATATGGAACTTTCAGCTTGGCTGTTCAGGGGTCTGTCTCCCAAGGGCAAGGCGTATCCCAGCTGACTGGGGTGAGTACAAAGAATACAGATTCTCTGTTGTGGTCTGAATATATAAAGTATCCATGTATAGAACAGTGCAGTTGCAAGGCTGTGCCTAAGCTAGAGCCAAATACAGTGCCAGCTTCACGGCAGCACTCTGCACTACATGAACGTACCTTCCTGGGTAACGTCAACTAAAGGATCTGTTGACTCTACTCCACCATCACTTACACTTTTTGAGATGGAGGCAGCGAACATAAATTCATTAGTCCAGTTTAGCAGTAAGACAACCTAAATAGCTTCTTGCATGTAGAGACCTATGCTCCCTACTTGTTTCCAGTACATGCAGAGAAAACTCTTTGAGAAGTGGTTTGTGCTTTTAATACACTTCATAGGTGTAAATGTGTTACAAAACGTGATCGTCACTGCCATCATAACAGGTCACTGATTTTAGCAATCAATAGCAAGCTAAGAGTAAAATCTGACCCACCAAACCCCCAGCTCCCAGCAGTTTAATACAATGGCTATTCTGCTGTTAATGGTTTTGGGGTACAGATTTCACCCTGTTACTGCACATGGTAAAAAGTGACAAGAAGCTCCAGCCAAGTAACTTTTCATGAAGCTTCTTCCCAAAAAATCCCTACTTGCTTATGTCCGATTTGGAACAGCAGAGCACCAATAACCTAACAAGAGCCGCTACAAGACTGAGCCTCTATCCTGCAAGTCCTTCACCATTTCTGGTCCATGAAATCTTTTCAACAAATTCCTTAGGTACCAGAATTAATGCTATTAACCATTATCATCATGAATAGGAAGGAAGTTTCATCAGAACAGTCTTTAGTTTAAGAATTTATTTCTACCACCAATTCTCACACCGACACATGCACACATACATATGCTGAGTCCACTGAATTCACCTTTCCATCCCTAGTAAAATTACTGTGCTTTAGAGACAGCCCATCTATAGAAAGAATTCAGTATCACTGCAATTTTCCCATTAAAAAAATATTCCATGAGCACAATAATTGTCTGGAAATACCACCCTCCTTAAGGACAGCATTATTCTCCCGTCAAGTTTCCTGATGCCACAATCCCTGAAAGATAAAGTGTTAGTATTTCATCAGGTCAGCAAGATTTCTGCTGAGCTAAGCAAATTAGAAACTCAAGGTTCTTTGTTTCTTTAAAATGCCCATGGTAAAACTCAAAAACGTTTGAAATGATCAGAATGTAAAGCAGATGCTGAAGAACGTCTTCCAGAACAATGAAGAATATATTCCCAGTACACTTGTGCAGAAAGAAGCGCAGTGCTGGTCAGGAAATCATTGCAAGGATGCCCCACAGTCCTCCAGCCAGATTTCTGCCAAGACTCACAGGTTTAAAATGAACTTCTTCAAAGTAGTTCTCAATGGAAGTTTCCCAAGTAGGGCTAGAGATCAAGCAAGCAGGTTTTGGAATTCTTTTCTCAACTCTACTTTATTCCACCTCTAGATTTTTGCCTCTCCCAATGTCCAAGTTCAAAGAAAATTCATGACCCATTTGATAGATAACTTTTTTCTCTCTTTCAAAACCTGCAAGGGTCTTCAGTAGCCTACAGACTATGGAAACGGTGGTTTAGTGAAGAACTCCACCTCCTGGCTGGCCCGCGCTCCATGCTTCCACCTCGCCTCCGCGGGCCGAGGCGGCCCAGGTCAGACAGGAGGGGGAATCTCTGCGCAGTGCCTGGTTCCCAGCTGCCAGAGCCCCTGGGGTTTTCAGGTTGCTGGGGGACAGCATGCAAGGAAGAACTGAATGTTCAGTTATTGAAAATCCTTTTTCCTCTGTGGACCAGAACTTGATCTGCCATTCACAGCTGGAGCTTTGAAGTTTCACTGGTGAGAAATTCAGTTCTGGAAAAGGAAACTTATAGCTGAGGAAAAATTAAGCATGAATAAGTAAAGAGGAGCAGCAGACAGGCTCTAAACCCCTTCCTGTAATACTGCGTACACGCGTGTGCACACACACGGCCTTACAGTGCTGACACTGCCTTCAGAAAGTCTCTATTTCCATGAAATAATTCCATAGTCTTTCAAATAAAAGCCACAGCATTTAATGATTAAAATAACGCAACAGAATGAACAAATGTTTTATTGGCATGTTCATTGTTGTAAACAGCATCTGGCATGAAAAAGTTTACCAAAATCTTTTGATTGTTATAAATTAGGTGGTTTTCCAAAAACTACGGAGAATTGTTCTCTATTGATCTTCATGGACCAAAGCAAAAACTTGCTGTTCCTAGGCTTTGCAATGAAATCATGTTGACTGCATCAGTCTTTGCACCACAACCTGAACTACCGAGTTTGTGTGTTGAGGTGTTAGAGGTTGCCCCAATATCCGACTACATATAGCTATGGAACCAACTCTGGGAAAAATAAAATGACTTCCAGCGGGTGGAGAAGATGCAAACTTGTAATAGTCTCAGAAACAAAATGTACAAAAAGGAGCTGAACAAAAACTTCATTAACAAGGGGAAATACAACCCTAAAGTACCCAGCATCGTCAAACATAAATGAATACAAATTTAAATAGGCAGCTACACTTCCAAATGTACACAGTGAATGTTGATATGTGAAAAGAAATACCATGGCAAATAGCTGAGCTGCAGTTCTGGTAAATGGACAGGGCAGGTTTTATTTACACATTGAACGCAATATAATCAAGCTGCTCACCGGCTTCTGTAACCTATTAAAAACCAGTTTGCCTTACAACAGCACTTCTGCAAAATGAACCAACACCTGCTGGCAGCTTTCTGCAGACACCTCTCAGACTACCTGTTTCATGGAAGAGTATTCTCACACCCTGCACTCGCAGCACTTCCGTTTCCTCTCCGGCCCTTCCTTCGCTGCTGCTTTTGTAGAACCAACGCGTTAACGTTTACTCCAGACTCTCTGATGAGGTAATGCGTGTATCAGTGAAACAAACAGAAAAAAGGATTCTTTCATGGCCTTTGCACAGCTTTTATTATTAAGCTATGAGTATCCTGTTTGAGGCTAGTTTCACTAGCTACTATGTGCACACTGTCCTCAAAAATTTCCACTCGTTTCCCTCCCCTCCCACTTTTTAGTTCTAATCTTTTTATTTGCACATCCCTTTTAGCTTTACAGTACATTTGACTATAGTGCACAACATGATTCCAAGTCAAACAGTGACCCGAGGGGGCACTGCGCTGCTGGCTGGCAACAGCCCAACCAGTGCTGGTGTCAGCGCTTTACACCTAATCAATGTCCTGCCGTAATGGCACTACACAGTAGTAGTGAACCTTTTTTATTTTAAAACAAAAAAATTCCCCAGGGAAAATGCTATAGCGAGTATCAGTCTTGCGTCAAATCTTTATTTGGTGCTCCATCCAGATAAATTTTTAGTGCTTTTTCTTTACGAGGAGAGTAGGTTACCCGGTGTCCAGTTTTCTGGAGTCTGCTGCTTTCCTTTTTCATCAGTTCATTTCTCTGCTCATCTGTTAATTCCATTAATTCTTCAGTTTTATCCCTAAAAGGTAAATATAGGTTAAAATTCAGATTAATACAATAACCATAATTAAGATTTCTGTAATTTTTTTTCACTTGGAGCAGCTTGGTAAAAAGCACAACTAAGCATAATACTCCTTACAGATGATTTTCTTCTTCTCCAGAAACTAACAATCTGTCTAAAGCTGCATTCCTAACAGAGACATTCAGTATCCCGGCTGAGAGCAGACCCAGGGAAAGCAGCAGCAAACAAGCCCACACTCCCCCGTCTACCTGGGACCTCCTGTTCCTCAGACACAACTACAGCTCTGCGCTTTATTCAGTCTGGTGCTGCCAGCTGGAAAACTAGAAAAAAACACCCTAGAAACTACCAGCTGCTCTCCCAAATAATTTTCTGAAGGCCATCACATTACCAACCAGCTGTTTCCCCCAAACTCACATGTAATTATGAAAAATACTGTAGGAGCAATGTGTTCGTGAGGCTGCCCCACCCACCCAGTTCAGCAGAAATGACAATATTCAAGCTTAGTCCTCAAATACCACCTTGTGGCTGCTGCCGTCAGATGATGAACCTTTTTCATGGTAACAATATTTTTGTCGTAACATCCTTTTTTCCAAAGGAGCCATCCTAATTTCTCAAAGGAATAAACTCAGAAAGTAAAACCCCTGCTCTCTAAAGCCCATGGCAAGACTCTGACTCCACAAGGAATGACGGTTCTATTTGAAGAGATGAAATCCAGATACACACTCAAGCATAGCAACGAGTGTTGCATTCAGCATTACTTTCAATTTTTTGAGAGGGAGGATTGAGTAAAAGGGTGCAATGCTTGTTTTCCTAAGCAACAAACATCATTCATATGCAGGTTTTTAGGAGGCTGAGGAGCACAAACATTCCATCTTAGTGTTTTAAACCCTCTTTAAGACAAAAGAAGAGTATTTTTATGCTTCATTTGATTACGCCACCCCCCCCAAATCTTATACACAGATTTTTTGCATGGTTTATTATACTGTAATAATATACACACCTATAAAATATTACTGCACCATCATCACAAATGTACAAAGGCCAGACATTCAACGTAGATACTTTAGGATTCCAGTCCAAGTCTTGGTGAATCTCTAGTATGGAAATGTCACATGGAAACGTTCCTCTACCCTGAGAAAAAGCAGTTACTGAGTGAATAAAACTCATAATCACACATCCGTGCTATTAAAAGGTAAAAATAGACAAAACCTTACTTACCTTTGCAAATTCTATGTTTTCTAAGGGTATTCCACTTATTTCACTCAGCTATAAAGGGAAGAAAAATGGTGGATTTAATAGTAGTCCACAACAACGTTACGTAGTGTCTATATAAAGTCAATCAACTTGCCAAATCTAAAAGTCAATTAAAATTACTTGGAAGTCCTCCAAAGTATCAGTACAAAATTACAGTGACAAGGTAGGAACTTCTTATATTTCAAAGTTACTAGCGTGTCGCAAGCTACACCTGCCATGACAGTATTTTATCACACTTCTCTTAACAGTGAAGGGTGACAGCAAAAATCTAAGAGAAGCAATAAAGAACATCCAAGTTCCAAGATACAAAGAGACCAGCTGCCTCGCGTGCAGCCTTCGGGCCCATCAGTCAGCACAAAAGAAAAGCTATTCCCCAGGCAGCTCAAAGCCATCTCTGCCCAGGCCCCTGCACTTCCTCCCGCAACCCCCGGCAGCAGCGCTGCTCCTCCCCGGCGAGGAGTGTGTCCCCCCGGCACAGCTCAGCGCTGCCAGCTGCAGGCTCATCTCCAGGGCAATGCAGACACCAACTTCCATTTGTGTTTATCTCTGGTTGCTTGTTTTCCCAACACTTGGAGAGATTTCCTCTCTAAGATTCTCGCCTCTTTCAAATCTGCTGTTAAAGCAGACGTGTTCAAATTAAACTGATGGTGAAAGAAGGCCAACAGCCACTGTAACTTTCTAACTCTCATTTCCTTAGGAAACTAGGACAAATAGACAATACTGACAAAAGCCAGACAAATTCTGAAATGTATTAGCCCTACACTCTGCTAATAAAATTTGTCTGAAAGAGCTGGCTGAACACATCTGTTACTACTTGTCAAATTCGAGTTTCTTTTATTACTGGTGGGAGTAAAAAGATTTAAGGCCTCTCGGGGAGAATGCTGTTAACATTGCTCCTTGCACATCAGTTCTGAAGAGACAAGAGCATCTAACTCTTTCTTCAGATAGAAGTGAAGAGGAAATCCTGAAGACTGCACGCAAGAACCTGCAGTCATAACTTCTTCTCTACCCGGAGAAGCCAAGCAGTCAGTCCGTGGCTTAGTCTGTGTACATACGCAATCCCAGGCTGCTGCATTCTGCAGTAGCTGAACAATGTTCCTCTGCCCAGGCTACGAACTAACCCCCAACTTACAAATGCTGAATGTTTTAGTAAGGTAAGACTCTGGCAGACTTGGCGGATACCATGATTTTTGCTGGCCTCAACATCCAGGGTGGCCTTTTTACATCTGGGTACTGCCACATATAAATAATCATTTCCCCAAGAGTGGAACCTGGGATATACTGGATTAATAAAACAGCCTCGATACAAGACACTTCTGCTCTAGATTTCTGCCAGGACCGTACCCTGTTAGAGGGTTCTGGCCTTAAAGGAAAAAAAAACATACCAAAGCCATATTTCCTTCCAATGAAAACACAGTTCAACCTACGTGGTGCAGTTACACTGTCCCTCAGCAACTGCTCTCAAATTCAGGTATGAAGAGGCTGAAAGGTCTGGTATTTTGGAATATCAAGATACTGGCTCAAAAAGAGAAAGCAACAATAGTTTAGCTTTTCTTTCCCATGCATTTTTTAAGGAAAGGGACACAGGTAATATTATGCTTCTTAAAACTTCAAGATATGACTTTTTTTCCTCATACATTCACCTGAATACTTTGATACCAGACCATTTGATGAACTATGAAGTAAAGCTGGTAATTCCTATGGCTTTAGCAATAGGCTAAGACAGGTTCTCGGTTCCTGAGGATGAGAGTCACAGTGCAATAAGATTTTTGCAGCTGTGACATCTCTGGGCTTCCCAACAAAGAACATCAATAAGGCTCTTTGATGTCACAAGACACTCGTATCACGTTACACATTTTACCTTCTCTTTTAATTCTTCAACGCTGCTGCTTTCTAGTACTACCTCCTGGAAAGAATCTAATTTCATCTCTGATGGCCTCCATCGTCTCGATAGAACAGCAAGCTGTGACATGGATTTCATCTTTTCTACTCCTAGGAAAGAAAGAGAAATGTATTACATTAACATCACAAAACATCCTGTTTCAAACTGGGGGTTTTCCATAGCATAAACATACTCAAATGCGGAAGACTGCACTACATACACATACACAAACTAAGTAACCTAGTATAGGTGCTGCAAGCGGTCCACCAAAAAAAAAGAAAAAAAAAAGGGGTGTGTGTGTCATGGGCTAGGATTTAGTTGAACTTCTCTTTGTTATCAACTCCTTTCAAGGAATTTTTTCACAGGCAGCATCTCTTGGAAGCCACACCACTTATTCTTCTTTAGGGCACATTGTTCCATCACTCCCAGCTCAGTTATACAGAATCTATCCCCCTAACCAGAGGCTGCCCTCCTGATCCTGCACTTGCATGAGACCTTCCTCAGCAATCTGGTATTTATCCAGGTGCTTCACTTCCTTTACCAAAACAAGCTTTCCACCTTCCACTTCTGTATTTCCCACACTTACTACATGCTTACTATTAAAGCCTGCTTTACACCTATGACCTTGAAGAGTTTCAGTATGTACTGCCCCCAGCCTTTTTAGATCAGTCTCAGGTAACAGAGCTTTCTCTGGCTGACAGGGTAATACTGTTACAATCAGATAAGCAGAAGTGATATCAAAGGGCTCATTTTAATTTTATTTTAAATAAATCTGTAATTTTGTCATTTAGCATGAAGAACTTGTGGCTTAAACATTTGTGTCTACTATTACATGCCTGTTTCGCATGAAACCACCACCACTGTTGAAGGTTCTCCCTGAATACCTTCTACAGTCCTTGCCTCTGACTACATTTGTGCCACCTTTCAACACTGTTGTCCAAAATGAAGATACAGCCACCCAAGGCTTCCTGGCATTTATTTCAAGTCTGAAGCAATTGTGCAAATTTTCTTCAGAGGCAGAGAATCACTAATTTAAATATGCCTGCAACAGTGCGATGGAAAGCTACTATGCTCAGAAACTTAACTGTAAATTATTGTAAATTGCATTATTTACCTGCCTAATGTCTTCAGCGTTTAGCTGAAGAACAAGATGAAGTCAATGGTGGTGGTGGAGGGCCTTAATCCTGAGGAAAAAGGCCTTAATCTGCTGTTAATCTAGAGGAAAAACAGCATGGTTTACTTTTTCCCCCTTAAATTATGCTTCTAAGGGCATATGCAAAGAATAGCTTAAAAAATGCCATAGTTTTAATGATATTTAAGAATTTAAGAAACAATCTGCTCTGTAACACGATTCCAAATGTGTTCTGATGAAAAAGGTCTTTTCAAAAATTTAGCACTTCATGAAAAGATGTTTTTCCACTCTTGTCTGAAAACTACAAAATGACTGAACAGCTGTGGTGACTTTAAAAATAAATTCTAGATGTATTATGTATATATACACACACATATATATTTCAGCTAAGTACAAACATCACCGATACTAGTCCAAAATACAAATAAAAGCATAACATACAGGTATTCCTGCAGATTTTATGTACAATGTAAACATACACATGCAAAAAACGTGCCTACAGTACTCAGTTTGTCAAAAAGCTGCCAAAAAACCCACAAACCAGTGCTGCTACTAGACCTCGTGCACATCACAGCCACAGGAAACCTGCTCCTGCACAATCTGACCCCCCCGCCTTCATGCAGAGTGTTTATTTTTAATTCTGTTTGCTTCTATTTTTTTTCCCTAATAAAATGCTATTAAAATGTCAGTAATAGTATTTAAAAGAAAAAAGGGAAAATTAATTTTCCATTGTTCTCTAAAGAAAAAAATCTCTAACATTATCTTTAGTTTCTCTTTAAACTGTATCATTACCTTCAAGTATTTCTAAGAAAACTTCCCAGTTGCTTGAAATATTGATATCTTCTTCATAGATATGATAATCTAGAAACACAGTGCCTGGGTTCTTCCACGTTTTCTTTCGCAGGCGAAACCTGTAAATATATCACAAAGAAAATGGAGTTTTTACCTGCTCATAAACACTTAACCACTGCCAGAGATCAAAACTGAGTATTTTCTAAAAAACTGAAATAGAACTAATTTATATGAGGTTTGGTTAGGTTTAACAGGAATGAGTTTAACATTCTGAGATAGTCCTGACAGCAAGTTATCACTCCTGGCTCTTAGTGCTGAATTATTCATAATCATAAGGAAAACAAGCCTGTATTTTGCTTGCTCATTGCAAGAAATCCGTAGGGATTTAGAGGAAGAAAACACTTTCCTATTTAGACTAGGAAAACACAGTATTCCCGAACACTTCAGACAGTTTTGCTGCTATTTTTTTTTTCTCTGAGGGGGAAGTGGGGAAGAAAGGAAGAGGTGGAGGATTAAAAGATTGTCTTAGTTCTCCTGCACCAATCCAGTCACAATACAGAAGCATGAGGTTTGATTTAGATACGGAGATAAGGGTATAAAGAACTAAAATGAGATTAAACATGAGTACAAAACTAACTGTAATGGTTTCTCCGCAAACAAAAGCGGGCATAAATTTTGTGCTGTGCACCCTAGTTATACAGCACTAGAGAACACAACTAGGGGGCACGGCAGCCAAAATTCCTTGGTCCAGTCACGGTGAGGAAAGGATAAAACCTGGCTAGATGTAGGTTTCTACTCCTTGTCTCAACAGGAAAGGGCCAACGTTTTGTCTTCCAATGTTTTGCTCCAGCCTGACTTCAGGCATACATCAAGGCCCCACCAGCTTGCTTACCACATCTTGCAAGTTCCTCTTAATTCCAGTGAGTACAGTGTCAGCTATGCCACAGTAAATACCACATCACTTGGAACCAAGAGTATGTTGAACCAAGGCCCCAGAGCGAGCTCAGCTAACGGATTATGGGTAAAGGGAAGACAGCACCACAGCAGGATTAGCACTTTGCTACAAAAGGTGAGTATTTTGTCACACTTGGCTGAAAACCACTAAATGACTGAACAGCTGTGTTGACTTTAAAAACAAATTTGTCTGTAGGAATCTGCAGGCCTCCTGAACCCCATGATAATGCGTGAGGCAGTTTGCTGCAGTGATCTGCACTGGGCCTGCATCTAGACAGAAGGGGCCTTTTTTGTCAACTGATTTACTCCATGCTCTCCTCTCTGAAGGAAATCCCCCTTACATAATAAGGGAGAATAAGACTTCTCAGATCTAAACCTGTAGACATGTTGCACACAGGCAATTGTACATCAATACTATTCCCTGTATCAATTTACATGAGATGAAAGCCAAGAATTGCACTAAATTAATGTTTGTATTCACAATCTGATTCAAAGACCACAGTAACTTATTTCTGCTCCTTTCACCACTTTCTTTCTCCATAAGAGAAAAAAAACCCCTAAAACCACATTTTAAAATATCATCTGATCAGGTAACTTCAACGCATTGCAGTCTCTTTACCTGTCAATTGTCAAGTCTAGGCCGCACTGCTCTCGAAGCTGAGGAAGCAGCTCCTCTTTGGACTGTCGGACAGTCATTCCTTTAGCAAAAACCGCATCTAGAAGAAACTTGCATGGCTGTGAACACGAAGAGACAATTATTAAAAACCTTTTTTCTAAACAGAAGAAAGCAGATTTCCCTCCTGTTCATGTTGTGACCAGTCCCATCCAACCAGCAGAATGACCATTAGAATGCTTTTCATTAAGAACGTAGGCAAAGAATTGATTAAAATTATGTTTAGGTAATTTGTGCAGTAGCACCCTCAACAAGTCAAACATTCTGCATGTCTGCCAGTGCAGAAATAGTGTCTTGTGTCTATATAATTGCTACTATTGTCTAAACGCTCTGACAAGAGCTTTTAAATAAGCCATATGATAATAAAGATGCCACTATCTTGGCTTTCATTGGTCAGACAAACCAGAACTCCCATGACTGGAAGTTACTTTTAAATTTATCTTAATTATCTGCCTTATCAGTTCAGCTTTGGTCTCTTATGTTTATCCATTATTAGTATTTATTCTGCAGTTTGGTCAAAAAGGCAGAAGTGAAGATGCACACAAAGTCATCTTTTAAAGACTGAAATCTATATAATGGAATTATTTGTATACTTTTCGTGTCCCGGAAGATGTAACAAGTGAGCTGGTACTCTTGCTATTGCAAGAGAGGCATTTTTGTTTCAGGCTCGTACTATGGAGAAAAGACTGTTACCCAGTTCACAATTCTGGTAAGCACTGTCTGCAGTGCATGGACGTGACAAATTATATCAGTACAGCATTACTGAAAACTGCAACCATGAGCAAAACCAGTTTCTGATTTGGAAAGAATTCTACATGACTTCATACATTTAAGGAAAACAAAGAAACAATTATTTTCATTTGTCCTCCATTTACAGTGCAGAAATAAGAGACACTTAAGAGAGATACTGTAGATCCCCCACTCCCAACTGTATACTTGGAACAGCATAAACAGAAATAAGCTCAAACTCCCTTTCTAAATCCAAGAAAACTTGCAGGACAATGCAGAGAAAAGAGGGACTTTATTTTTTTCCCAGATTTCAGAGAAAAACCTTGGCCAAGGCACATATTAATATTTTCAGTCCTGAAATATTCAACCCCTTACCTCTGGCTCATTTACCAAAAGTTGATAGACTTTGACTCTGTATTCACCCTTCTTAAGGGCTCTTCCAAGTCTAATAGTTATCTAGAAGGCAAAAGGTGAATCTGTTAGAACTGATACCGAAACCAGAACTCTACTTTGTAACACGCTACCAAGACTACTGCAATGATTTCACCTAGCAAGTTAACAAAAAGTTGTACATTATCTTAAGTTTCTCTATATTGTACCAATATATTTTTAATGATTCAAAATAACTTCTGAATAACCTTATTGTCATCAGAAAATGATGAAAGTGTCTCATTCAGTCGAACACTCTCAAACTCTTGATTGCTGGCGTAGACTCTAAAGACTTTGAAGTGAGAAGATGGAACTCCAACAAAAGGCTCCAAATGTTGCTTGAAGGCAGACAGTGTAATTCTTTTATCAACATGCACCATCAGCCCTAAACAAAAATAAAGATAAAACCAGCATAAAACACCACACTACCAAAAAAAGTACTCTGGTATATTATTTCCATATATTCAGTTGTCACTTGCAGTGAAAAGTCAGACACATAGTTAATGCCCACATTTACATTTTATCTGAGGATGCTGCAATCTTTAAGAGCTTTGTGGATTTTAAGTGTTTATGGGCAGATACTCCTGGAAGACAGCAGTTGCAAACTGCCCTATTTTGCAGTCAGTGAAGTGGTGGAGCAAAGTAGTAAGTACTCCATTCTGTAAAACAACCAATAGAGAGAATGAGATGGAGCGTTTGCAGATAACCTCAGTGGAGAGACAGGAGTGCTTCTGAGTTGGGGCTGGCCAGGCACATGCCACCAAATGTTTTTCCTTTTTTTTTTTTTTTTATTCTGATGGCTTTCAGGTTCAAAAAACTTTGTTTAATTCTGTGTTCTGGAATGTCACAAGATATCACAAAGCAAGCTCAAGTCTAGGTTAAGGGACTTTTTCATGAAATGATTTTGTAATTAAGGAAAAGCCACTATAGTAATAAGAAATTCTGGAAGGTAAAGTGATTAGTTTATCTTTAGAAATTGTGTTTCTTAATAAATGCAATTTGGACTACAGTATTATATTGTGTCGTGACTCATTAGAATAAAAGAATTCCTATTTAGAATATTTAACTGAACAAATAAAATTATTTTAATTCTAACATAAATCCATTCATGTTGTCATACTGAATACACATAAAAGCTCTCCCCTCAGGATAACCATTTATACAGCCTACTATGAAAGTGTTAAAATTAGGGTAAACAAATAATTTTTGTATCCAACTAGTTCTACCAAAGAGGGAAAATTAAAGTAGTTCAAGATTAACCCCAAAGAAAGATCCTGTCAGGCTCAAGGAGTCATTTTAGAAAAACTTTAGCGGCTGCATTTAGATTTCCCTGTGGTTTTAAAAATGAAAATACTTGTTCACAGAAATAGAAAAAAAAAAACAACCAGTAAAAAAGATTTTACTCTATTATTATTACATCAGGATTTCTGGATTGACAGGAAAATCTTTGCCTTTCCAAATATTTACCTTCTATCATGCTATTCTTTAATTATTCTTCTGTTAGTTATAAAACATGCAGGTACTGAGCACTGTTTAAAGGATTTCTCTTTATGACAATGAATATAGTACCTAGGCTCTCAGACTGCACTCGTTTGGACATTTTGTGGCCAAACACTTCATTGTACCCTTTGTACTTCAGTCAGTGAAAAGCAACAGCCTACTGAATTAGTTGATCAATATCAAGTAGATTTGAATTTTCTTCACGGACAAATGCCTAGGAATTTGCAAGTTTGTTAACCTAAATGTTAACAGAACACTGCTCTGTGAATGACAGTAAATAACCGCATGCTGAAACAGGAGAATCATCATCATCATCATCAGATGCAACTATTACCCTTTCACTGGAAGACAGCTCAGCTTGCTCGCCAGAAAAAGCTTTCGATAGAAGGAAACATGTATCATAGAGGTAGCTTTTCATTTTCTTAAAAAAAGCAAGACACTGTTCAAATACGTAATCACGTATTACAAGGTGAAGATCAGGCTAGACTTCTGCTGAACACGACACCATGACCCATCTTTGCACTTTCATTAGCTTTAATATGACATATAATCAAGCTTTTCATTACTGTCATTAGACTTTTTAACACAGCACGTGAATTAATTGGTAATAAAAAGCTGGATTATTTTAAGGCACTTAAATACATACATTTTTGCCCTTCTCCCGAACCTTCATCTGCGGTGTAGGGTTCTGACTTAAAGTACATATATTGTGCTTCTCCTCTGCTCTTGCCACTTTCATCGTATTCACTATCTGTTCCAGAATCTTCTTCTGCTGTGTCCCAGGTTTCTTTTTTCCCCTGATTTGCTTTTGATCGCCTGCTACTCGTGATGCTATGAGAATCAAGTCCGTTAGCCAAGGGAAGCGGGGCATTGTCCACGTTGCACAAAGTATCGCTGCTGTGACTGGAGCTGAGGATGTCACTGTCCACTGAACTGGTGCTCCTGTCGTTGTTTACATCCGAATCTGACCGCTCCTCGGACTGGAGATTCTCTGGATCAGAAATCTGAATTTGGTTTTCAAGTTCTCTGTTTTCTGCTGATGCTGAAGAGTCTATTTCATTTAAAGGTGATTCAATGTTTTCAAAATCACTGGCTTCTGTGCTTTTGCTGCTGTCCCCATTATCCCCCTCCTGCTGCTGCTGCAGGGACAAGCTTTTAAGCTTTTCAGTGCTTTCTTCCAGAATTGCCTCTACAGATTTCATATTACCTACAGGTCCTTTTACTCTTTCACAGGCTTCATCCAAGTTGCCTGAATCTCCGCTAGACTTCAGATAAACTGCTCGTCTAAATTGAGATCCAGGTGATTGCTCTGGTAATGAAACATACAGTCTGATTGTATTTGCATGACGATCCAAAAGTTTCCACAAATGAGAATCTGTATATGCCACATGATGATCTAAAGACTCTGAGCTTTCAATAAATACCTGAACATAAAATAACAGTGTTTTATCATGTAGTGTTATTTTGAATAAAAAAAGTAATAGCAACAACAGCAAACAGACCGGTTTGAGCATACATTAGAAATTATGTCACTAAGAAACATAATCTTTTATAAAAAAATTAAAATACCGGTTTAGAAAAAGACTAAGCAGTCTGTAATAATGATTTCAGTTTCCTTATTTCCATAATCATGTTAAGATTGGAGTGAACTGTAACCAGACTGACCAGCTGCACTAAGCTCTTATGTTCAGGAGTGTATTTATAATCACTTCACGTGCACCCTTTGCCTCTACACGAACACTAGTACTGGTAGTAATGAGCCTCACAACTACAGCTGGCAGTCTTTATTTTCTAGCATAGCATCCTAATTAAGAAATCTTTAGCTATATGCCTGGGTAAGCAATGGCACAGATTAGAAGACAAGGGAACACACTGATCTCTTCCCTTTATCAAAGGCCACTGCATTGTAGCGACAATGTCAGTGTGAAAGGGCTTGAAGTAACCGAGTGACAAGTCAGGGTCATTGTTTTGCTCAGCTACAAGCCATCAAATCCTCCACTGAGGGTAGTGTCTTCTTGAGCTTAAGTTTCAGAGACAGAGGATGTGCAAAATGCACTAAAAGATGTGCTATTACTGCTGTAGTAAAAAGGGCAATGCTACAGATGTTATTTAAGTATGAATTTACTCTTTTTTGGAATACATTACACAACCATTACTGGAAGCATTTGTTATAAGTCTTTTTGGAAAAAACAGTATCAATTTAGCTAGCAGGAATTTGCAGAGTAAAAATTACGGAAATTAAGTCAAAAACCCACCCAAAAACTTGGTCTTATTTTGACGTTTGTTTCTTAAGAACTTTAATGCTGAGAGCAGGCACAGCTGTTCAGAAGGTTTAGAAAACAAATGAGGCAGGTTTCACAGTAACATGCCAACCTTTGTTCCCTGAGAAGGGTTGACTTTTAAAAAAAATCTTTGTCGTAAAGGTGTTAACCTACCATCATCTGAACAACTGAGCATCCACCAGACGTCTGATTTCAGATCTGCTCTACCTTGCTATGGACACCTGGTTTCATATATAGCCCATAGTATGGTATCGGCCCTGGCTGAGATGGAGCCAATTTTCTAAATTACCTTTGAAGTCTAGGAGTACATGAAATGAAAAATTTAAACCCCAGAGTATGTACCTTGTTGCTTCTAAAAAAGCCTTCAGCTTTCAGTGTCTTGCTGGAAACGTTCAGGAGACGCAAGTCATTGTAGCAACGTTCTAACACCACCCGCATTGTGTCAGCGGGCAGGTGCGTAGCCTGAAAGACAACACTGGCAATAAGGTAGCGTGCACGTCATATGTAATTTCAAATACTGGAACACATATTTCATTTTTTGAGATTATTCACAGGAAAAAAAGGTTTATTAAATTAAAAGTTGCAAAAGACAACATGAGGGAGAACCTCCCAAACCTGTTCAGTCCCATTTTCTTTGCTCCATCCTTCGATACATAGCACATGTTAGTTTTTCCAAAAGGTCTGTAGACCCAAGTGGCTTGGCTTTGCTCAGAACTGGCAAACTGTTAATGACCAGTAATATAAGGGCTCACTCTTATTATTTAAGGTGTGAACCAACTGAAAGTGAGACTTACTCTTGACCATCAAGTTTTGCACACTATTCACTTAATTCTGAATGAGACAACTCAAATTACTGAAATCATGTTTCATAACAAATATTATGAAGTTCTACCAACCACTGAACTACATGACACAGAACTGACCAAGTAAAATGTCCGTCTTCCAATTCAATAGAAGCAGCAACATCCCATGGTTTTAGAACATGTAAAAATCAATCTGCATCTTAGGTGGCTGCTGGGATGAAAAGGAGGGTTTGGAGGGAGAACATGGACAGCTTTGGATGTTAAATTTTAATTACTGAAGACAATGGGGGAAGTTACATGTTGCTTCAGTTATATGGCAACAGTTCACTAGTTCTGCCACTGGCTGGATACTCAGTGAGGTGGTTCAAGTTACTAACCCAAAAGAAAATGAACCCGACTCTTCAGCTGCCCCCAAAAAATTATTATCTGGTAAGCTAGTGAGCAATATGGCCAGACAGTGGCTAAGCTTGTGCAAAAGCCAGGGCAGAACTCTGGATGGAAGCAAGAAGCAGACTGCTGCAGTGAGCAGACAAACTCAACTCTAACAACTAACCTAACCCTACTGGGCATGACACAGTACAAACTATAAAAGGTGCAGGGTCTCATTTTAGACATTTAAATTATGACATAACGAATGAAAATTCTGTAATGCAAGTCCTTAATGACTGTAAATTACCTTTGAAATTAGCTGCTTAAATTCTGAAACTGTTTGATTCAAATAGGCTCGTACACTTATTGGAGAAGCAACAGATTCGGTCTTTAGGTCAACTACGTGAACCTTTACCATGACCTCTGCAGGGAAGAGAAAAAAGAAAACAAGATCACATATATACATTAAAAAAAGAGGAAATTCAACAGTCAAAACACACATACTGATTGTATGTACTGATGTACTGATTAAGAGGTAGCATTAAATACATACAGACAGTAAAGAATTTGAAAAGCAGTCCAATTTCAGAATTTCATCTTCAAGTTTAATGCCAGAGGCATAAGTGTTCCACAGTGTGGCAGATTTTAGTATACTTTAGAACTACTTCAATTAGAACCAAGTTGGCAACACAGCACAGTACATAGTTCTGAGTACTGACTTCGTAAAATTTAGTACAAAGTTTTTCTCCTTTCACATACCATAACAAAGTTCTATGTTTTACAAGTTTTATTTTTATGCCATCATGTAATGTACAATTTTAGTCTATCCTTGTCTAGATGTAATTACATGTCTTACCACCAGGTTTATAGCACTGGAAAATTTGGTCAGGTCTTCTTGTTTCCAACAGCAAGTCAAACATGTACGTTGATTTGACACCTCCAAGTAACAAACCCATTGGTGTATCCTCTTCTCCTTCATAAGATCGTTCCAAGTAGTCATGAAACTCATCATATTTGACAAGACGACAGCAATCCAAAGGAACAGCCTCTTCTAAATCCATTAGCTAAATCATGCACACAAAAAACCCCACCCAAAACATTTAATAATGGTTTATTTGTGAGTTTAGTTTTTCCCTTGTAAGCTAGAAATATCTCAGTACGTGTATAACCAGAAATCCTTTGAATTCACAAATTTCAATTTGGTTTTATAAAAAAACCACACTCATACATCATTACATACACATGCAGGCAATATATTTACACATTTTCAAAACCTAGAGAAGCCTGCATTAAAATGCAGAGAAGAGTGAAGTTCAAAAAGTATGCACATAAGCACATGAAGACAGGCCCCAAAAGTCTATTCAGAGAAATACATTGCCCACCCGTTATACCAGATGGCATCTTAGAGGGGCCCAAAGTCGTCACAGCCACTATCTTCCATGCATCCCAAGATGTTAACACATTCCAAATCTGTAACTGCCTTGCTGGTACTCTCCCAGCCAATGGCACATATAGCGAGATATAAAAAGTACAAGCAGGAAAGCAAGAATAGATGTCTTCAACTTCTTGCCTTTGTGGAAGGCAAAGATCAACAGATGCTTTGGTGCCCACTGATGTTATTGTATTAGCTATGCAGGAGGTTTCTTAAAAAAATGCCCTTTTTACATACCTAATACAGCATTTAAACAGCAATAAAAATATTAGTGTTCAGAATTCTTTCAACTTACTGGGGCTATGGTGAGTCTAACATCAGCTCTTACTGTCTGATTTTAAAATAAGGGGATGTAAAAACATAGTGCCTTTTTGAAGGGCAGGCTGTATCAGTCCAATCAGAAATCACCTGATGACTACTAACAGAAAACTCAAGTCAAATCACTGCCAACTAGAAGACTTCTTAAAAAAAATTACCCTGAACCAATCCCCCAAAAATAATCCACAACAAAAAAAAAAATCCCACAGCCAACAGCTCCCAAACAGTCCCACAGCATTAGAAATTTAAAAGCTGAAGATACACAACAGAAAACGGGACATCTAAAAATTAAACTATTCTGTTATGCACAGCATACCTTGTAAGCTATTTCCACAGCTTCCTTCAGTGTCCTGTCCTTATGAACCTCTAATTTGTTCTCCATCATTATTTGTTTTGCAGGATGCATGCAGAACAACTTAATCTATGAAACACGGAGGGAAGAAAAGTGATCATGAAGGTATTTGCAAATAATACCTTTCATATTAGAGTACATTTAAATTTACAGCCCTGTGTTCAAACAAATTAATATACATCTTCAGCTCTACATCAGTTATAGGACGGTTTCCTTTCAGCTAGTTACAGAACCGCAGCTAGAAAATGTCAAGGAATGCAGTCCGTAACACTAATATCTACATATGTATATCTACATCATTTTGCAAGCTAAGGTACATCTGTAACTGGAACATCTTTAAAGTGTAGGCAGTGTGTAAATCCTCCAAGACAAAATGCACACAGGAACAACGAATGTGAAAACCCTTTTTCACGTACAGACTTACATATTTTGCAACCATAGAGAAAGTTCTAATGAAACTTGACTCACAGGTAGGCCAGCTGACTGTCATGCTCATAAGTCACAGATGTCATATTTTGTTTGTTACTATTGAATCTAGGGTTGGAAAAAGATTCTACTCTTTCTGTCAAGTAGCTATTTTAAATTAGTTTAAGAAACATTACTTCACAAAGCAAAGGGTCACA
This sequence comes from Athene noctua, assembly GCF_965140245.1. Taxonomy (NCBI): domain Eukaryota; kingdom Metazoa; phylum Chordata; class Aves; order Strigiformes; family Strigidae; genus Athene; species Athene noctua. Next base: position 1,553,765 of record NC_134050.1, on the reverse strand, counting down.
ATATGAAAAGATTTACCAGTATGAAACACCTAACATACAGCATTACATACTCTTTGGAATTAATTTTGCTGAAATCGAGTGATGTCAGATGAACTATAGTTTTGGGTTTACTACCAATTCAAATTCACAGAGAATACCCTGCATAGATGCCTTCAGTGTGTATAGGCTTCCAAAAGGTGTACAATTAGCTTTAAAGAATTAATACAAATACACTTAAGAGAAAAGAGTCCTTGCATTGCAGTAAAAACTGACTATTTACTGCAGAAACATTTCTTGCTAGGAATGTATTGTTACTTTATTCAGCAGAAAAGCTAACCTTGCAAGTGTTGCGCTCGATTTCACGTTGCCTCTTTTCTTGTTCTTCCAGTTCTCTCTCTTTCTGTACCAATTGTTTAATATGCTCTGGATACTCATGTGCCTCAAGAAACTCTGCCAGTAAAAACAAAGCAGCAGTTTTAAAAAAATATTGTTCAAAGATTTTTTCCACAGTGGGCAACATCTTAGGAATTATGGGTATGTTTAATGGTTATCTTTCTTGCCTTCTTCCTGCCCTCTTCTCCACCCAAATTTCCCACTATACCATGTTCTGCTCTCTTTTACACACTTTAAATGAAACCAAAGTCAGTCTCTGATTCCCCCTAATTATACATCAGCAACAGAAGAAAATGCTATTAGCACAAGATTAACATTCTAGTGTCAGTAAGGGAGGCTCTGCTGGTGTAAAGAAATACACTAAGTCCAATGACTTGAGCCTGCTTTTGTAATATAAATTCTGGTCTAGAAAGTGAATTAGCTGATAATAAAAGTCACAAGATGCCATCTATAATGTGATAAAATAAATACAAATCAGTGTACTTCATGAGATTTTTGTTTCATGAAGAGAAACAAAACCAGAATGTGCAATACTTCATCAAGTTTTAAAAAAAATATCAACTTTTGCAAATACAGTTATCTTCCAATCCTGGTGCCACTCCTATTGCAAGGAATCAGGCAAATAATTTTTCAGATTTAAAAATGGGTTTGGCATGTTTTACTTTAATTTACCCATAGAATACCAATACCAGCATCCTCACAAAAATCAGTACTCATCACATGTAAAATATCTCCTTATTCTACAAACAGAATCTTGCTAGACAGGATCTGCAAAACACACTTACTTGCATTTCTCATTGGATCTTTCAGTCTATATATCAGCATGTATGCATTTGTGGAGCTGGTGGAAAAAAAGAATAGTTCTTTGAATTTATCAGATGGAAGACAATACTTCAAAGGTTGCTTTGTTTTGTTTTCAGTAAGGAGCTACGCCATATATACCTTAACAACACACTAACCAAAACGGATTTTCAAAAATAAGTATCATAAATTATAATAACCTGACAGAGCAGCCAGGATAGCTTTTATAACTATTTGAAGCATCTACTATAAATTTTAAGCTAACACGTTAAGCACATCAATCTGATTACATTGAAACACCACCAGAAAGAAGAGTAGTATTCCAACACTACTAACCTAGCAAAAGCACTGGAGTAATAGCCTCTGCTTCCAGAAGATCCACCATATGTTTTCTTAATATCTTCCTGAGTTATCTAACAGAAAAACCAATTTAATGATTATTTGAGAAACTTGTGCTAATTGAGACAGATTTATCCTCATTAGGAAAAATGGCATTACATAATTAACACACAATAGTAATAATTCTAATTTTAAAAAATATTTATATTTGCTGACTGTAAAAAAACCTGTTTCAAAGTGATCTGCCTCTTCATTTTACAATGAATGTAAAAAAATATTTTCTTTTAAAGTAGAAATTACTTCGAAAAACAATAGCCATGTCCTTGACTATAGCAATAACATTTATGGATACATGTAACAGCTGAAATGCATCAGGACAGATTTAACAGCACAGTCTGGGTTGTAATGGATCTACAAATACACTTCTCTAAGCAACATGTATAGAAGGCAAAATTCTAAATCCAGCCTGGTCTGTACAGGAATAAAGGCTTCTTTATGAACCACCCCCCTACTCACCATCAAGAAGAAACACTCCTCCCTGCCAAGGCACAAAAATGCATGAATAAATAAAACCCCCTAGAAATCAGTTAAGCTAATGAGTAAGACATATGTACATGGCAGGGCATTAGGATGAGAAGATGAAACAAAGGAAAGGCCTGAAATACAACCAGATTCGTTGTACGTAAGTGAAGAATCACATGCAAAATAAAAACATATTGATTCATCTGTAGGGACACAAGGTCATGAAATATACTGGTTTTACCTTGCTAACATGCTGATCATTAAAGCTGTACCACTGGTCATCAGTAAAAGATTTTATACAGGCATAATAATGGCCACCAGCAGCACTTCCAGAATGAACCATAACAGAAAAGAGCTCATACAGTAAAGAACTCTGGGGAGACAAGAAGAAAAGACAAGAAAAAGGTGTACGTTACAACATTCTGTCCCTGTCCCAATCAAGTGACTATCTATTAATTTCTTTCTTTTTTCCAGCTAAGATTGACAGTATTCAAAACATTTCTCAAAAAACCCTCTCACATGGTTCAAGGTAAATGCAAACAGGGACAGATGTGCAGATTAAAATACAAGTCAGCCTTTAAATATTTATGAAAGTAACAGTTACAGCCAGCTTCCTAACAAGTCTGATTAAAAGCTATTGGCCAAATTTTAGATGAGTTCACTGAATAATGACACATGAAGTATACATAGCAGACATGACCATAAAACTCAAGATTTTGGTTTAATTTTGCACTGGCAAGAAAACTGAATCAGGTTTCTCTAAGATCACTGCTAATCTTTATGTCCCACAGAAGGATAACTGCTATCCCAGACTGACTTGCTGCTCAATTCTGCTACTAAGCTTTAAGATGCTTTTGCAGCCAAAGCTGGAAGTCCTTTGACAGCTGGCCTCAAGGAAAAAGCACTGCTCACAAGACAAAACAGTCTTCAATTTGAGTGTCTGCTGCCTAAACAAGTTACCTGGGAATTCTCAGTCTGACAAGCTGGGAAGACCTTTATTCTCAGGTGACCTCCAGAGCAGTTGCGTGCTTTCATTTGCTGTAGTGTCAACTTTTGGAATTTGAATAAAAACACACACTCCCACCTCCTCACTCTGCTCCCAGTAACATAATTATATTTTTATTATTTACATTGGTAGAGGGTTGACCCTGGCCAGCAACTAAGCACACACCCAGTCACTCACTCCTCCCCTTGAGTGGGATAGCGGAGAGAATCACAAGAACAAAAGTGACAAAATTTGTGGCTGGAGATGACAGTTTAATAAGTGAAAGAAAGAGGGGGGCTGGGGAAACGTTACACAATGATGCAAAGGCACTACTCACCACCTCCCACCAGCAGACCAATGCCCAGCCAGTCTCTGAGCAACAGCTACTTTGGAAAGCCCCCAGTTTTTACCGCTGAGCGTGACACTGCGTGGCAGGGAACGTGGCATGGAATATCTCCCTGGTTAATGCAGGTCAGCCATCCCAGCCATGTCCCCCTCCCAGCCTCCTGTCCACCCCTAGCTCTGCTCATTACAGGGGCAGAATGAGAACTGGAGAAAGCCCTGGTGCAATGCAACACTGCTCAGCAAGAGGTAACACTCTGGCGGGCTGTCAACACTGTTCTAGTGACAAATCCAAATCAGCACCTTACAGGCTGCTATGAACATTCTTTTAAACATACCTTTTCACTGCCAGCTTTAGAAATCCTTTCTGCTGCACTGTTGCTTTCAAGGCAGATTCCTTCATCAACTCCATCATCATTAGAAAAATCATTGCTCATCTGATCACTGTGACAACTGCCTTCATTTTCAGCTCCACTATCAGTGCAACTCTCAGTCTGAGGAGACTTCTTAAAAACAAGACATACATACTAATAAGACATTTAAAGTTACACAGAACAAAAAATCACATTTGTGAAATGAAAAAATTCCAATCTGTAAAACAATGAAACTCCTCAAAAACCTAGAGACATCTGCAATTCAGCATTGAGAACAGACTTGTTTCTGTTAGTAACGGTCTTCAGTGCGCCTCTTAGATCAATAGCTTCTGCTCTTGCGTGCAACTGAATAGCAATCACCTGGTATCATACTTGACAAGATTATATCTGTTACTAGCCTATTCTATTTACTAGTTAATTCAATTAAATACCTGGAAGTCTAATATCAGATGACAAATCCTACTGTAACATGACCCTGTTAATCGGAACTGATTTGACTGGAAATATTTTCATCCGCAGCCAAAGACTTTATGCCATTTCAACTTACTGGACAGCATCAAGGTATTGCACTAAGACTGATTAGTGTTCTCTTAGGTTGTCAACACGATTGTTGACGATGTCAACAACACTATGAATGCAGTTCATTTAGTACAAGTCAGTATATCCATCTCTTACCTCATCCTCTTTACTCGGGATAATTCTTTAGATTTTCTGACAACTGTTAATTTTGTCTCAAGTTCTGCTCTCCCAGACCAATCTTCATTCTAATTTAGCCCCCCCAGAAACACTTTGAGAGGCATCAAATTGCTTAATTGGCACACTTCATAAAACAAAGGTTTGTATAGAGTCAGAAAAGCCTCTCCATAGGCATATGTTTGCTGTATTTCTCTTACACCACTGCAAGCTAGCAAAGTGACATAATGTTTGCAGGAATGCAATTAGAGGAATAAATTGAATCTTTAGTGCAGAAGGCACATTGAATACTTTTTGGTGAATGTAATTACACAACATGAATTTTGGCCAAAGCCTGAAGAGTTAAAAGCCAAAAAAGATGGAAGTGAAAAATAAAATTTTAAAATTCTCATTTCTAGAGCACACACAACATTGTGAGTCAGAGGGAAGGAATTAACTTTAATGTTTTCTGAACTAACTTCAGCATTCAGTTTCAAAACTTTACATCACCTCTTGTGACCAAAACAGATTCAGACACAAGGTCAAGTATCTTTTATTCTGGAGTTGCAGTATATGTAGAAACCCTGAGACTTGTGCTTTTAAATCACTTGTGTGAAGATACAAGAAATCAGAAACAGCTTCTTTATGGCCGCACAGAAACCCTACAGTGATCAGGGAACTTGCTTCATTTTCAATACAACAAAAATTCAAATAGAAAAATTTAAGAACTTCAAATTAAAACATTGCCATGGCTGAAGAATATTTTATGTAGATGAATTAGGTTGTTAAAATGGGTTTATTAGACAAACATTTAAATTTTCTTAATGAGAAACTTCACAAAAGTTAAAGACTATTCTCTGAAACCAAACATTTTACCTCATCTTCAACATCAATGAAGACACTCATGTCTAACTCCTCAGGAAAAGTCATACGATCATTGAGTTTAATTCTGTGCATAGTGGTATAATCGAAGTCAAATCTCTTCAACTGTAATGTCAACAGATATGGAAAATGCAAGAACCGCAGACCCTAAACGAAGCAAAGACAAGATTATGCTACCATTGTCAGGATTGCTATTTACCAAAAGTAATTTTCACAAATGATTTGGACAGTCTTTACCTTCCTTGCATCACATTTCTTCTTACATCGTTCACAAAAATACTGATTGGGGCCATCGAGAATCTCAGGCTGAATGAAAGCATGCAGTGCTTCTTCCTAGTAACAAAAAAATGGTACCTGATTTTTAAAGAATGTTTATTCTGTAGTATAGATCAGAATGATAAATTTACAATGAAATTGCAAACACACTCACATTACTTAAACTAAATCTACAACCAATATCTGATCAACATGAACTTTGATACAGACACAGAGTCCGGAACCTACGAAGAGAAATCAACCTTTCTACCCAGCCCAAGGTTAAACAGTCAAACCACAATTACTGCTAACTGCATTTCATTCAGTATCTGATGAAACCCAATTGTCTTTGTCTTAATAAACATACAATATAAAATGACATTTACTCCTGTTACCTTGCACATCACATTTAGTCATGTCTGTTCAGTCCACTGCTGTGAAAACAAGCTTATTTTTTAACCTTGCTTTGACTCTGTTCTCCCAGAATTTTGAGATGGTTTTGCATCTTAGGAGTTTTTCCCCAACAGATACCACCCAATAATTACTGGAGTGGAGGTGGGGAGGTGGCAGAAAAAACGTTACTCAATTCCTCAGTACCCTGCCTGAAGACAGCCTGAGTGCCATTCTGCAGAGGGACTTAAGAAACTACATTTGAAGATACTACTTCCAAGTGAAAGGTGAGGACACATGGAGAATATTTGAGCTTCACCCCGAAAGGGGTGAGAATCAGACATGGCCATCTCCTATAAAGACAGAACTCACTCCCTAGTGTACAGGCAACTGACCAATAAGTGGAATTTTGTCCTGTGACAGCTGCCTGTTCTGTCACTAATGCTCAAATCCAGGAGTTCAATGGTTTCTACTTCCCTCCTCTCCACAGCAAACAATATTCAAAATACAACCAAACCAATCATTAGTCTTCTCCCAACATAACTTGCAACAATGATATTGCACATAAATCATATATACTTGAGAGAAAACTTATTCAAACAAAATTCACCAAGAATATTGAGATGGGTTTGGTTAAGAATTTTTCCCAGAGATTGTAACAGTGGAAACCTTTAACCCAGACAGCTTGCAAGCCAATAGGCTCTGGGTATCTGAACTCCAAGGGGAACCCACAAGTGCTCTGTTCACCTGTGGAGGTGAAAACAAATACAACTTGCATATTTAGATATTCTGCTTAAAGCAAAGAATATGAACAGAAAATGCTTTTAAAATTATCGTCTCTTATGAGGGACTGTAGCTGTTACCTCAAGTCTGAACAATTAAGAAGTGGCTTAACCGGGCAGAGCAAACTCATCATGTGGCTGCCACAGAGCTTCAGACTGCTATTTAAATAACATTGTTCGATAAGTCACACTTTGGGGGGAAATCAATATGTCTAGTTATTCAAAAAGCCTCCAATTCTTCCCTTCTCCCTTTCTGAGAACTCAGGGAAGCAGCAAGAACCATAATAAAAAAAAAGGTTTTACAAAAGCTCTCTTGCTGTTTTAGGAAAAGGAAGTCTTTAAAAAATGACTGTATTCCAGTGACTACCCCTCATAAATGAAAAATGCCAAACGGAACAGAACTGTACATTGCAGGCAGTCACCTCACTGTTTCTGGATCCAGCCAGAAAAGTCTTTGAAGAGCCCTGAAATCACAGCTCTTAGAAACACTCTGTAGGCACGTGAAAACACTTTAGGGACTCTGAACTGAACTGCTGTCTATGTATTTACTTCCTAAACACTAGAGAGGCTGAGTTCTTTTTACTCAAGGGCAACAAACAGCTACTGTTTAGTAGGATTATACACTAAAATGTGAGGATCTCATTCTAAAATGTAAGAAAGAAGACTACGTTTTAACTCTGCTTAAAAAAAGGCAAGAAATGGATTACTGCATTTTGACTTTTCTGTAAATTAGTTAAGGAATTAATAATCAGAACTATTTAAATGAAAGCAAAAAAAGTTAATAACTGACACATGAAAACATGAAACATAGAAAGCATGACATAATGGCCAGTTAAGGCAATAAAAAATATATTTCAAGTGTAAGAAAAAAGTTGCAATTCATGCATCAACATGAACAAGTGGGAATATAGGAGTGATGGGACATAAAAGATTATGTAATGCTTATGTAGACTCATGTGATGTGCAATTTAACAAGAAAGCATAGATAAATTGTTGATAAATGGAAAAAAGCAATGATCCTCCAGACCCCCAGGAACTGAATGAAGTATTATCACATTACTGTTGCGGTTTCACTGCTTACACACAGAGTGAGCTGTGCTTTGAACAACCCAATTAAAACTCGAGTACTCTGTTATTTTCGAGCTATATGAATACCCAGGTGTTTTTCAATCCCTGTATAAGGAACATCACCATTCCTCAGGTTTACCCATTTGTGTCTCCTCCAGTTTTCTCCTACATAATCTTTACACCAAAGTTAGCTCTGCTGATCAGGATGTTTCTTAATACAATTCCTATTCTCATGCAGTTCACCATTTTCTACTCGAACAGTTTACTCAGCAAAACCAGTGACAAAGCTTCTATGCTGCACAACCCATCACATGACATCCCCCATTTCTGTGCAACTTTACTTTTAGCGTAAGCGTTACCTTTGAAGTTATCTTTAAAGGGGTAACTATTATGTAGCCTTAGAGCTACCAAGCATTTCCAACATTCACAACACATTTCAAAATATACTATAAATGATCAAGCAATAGATTAGTATGACAAAGGCTATTTAAACTTTTTTACAGTTCATGGAATCAAAAGAACAATATAGGCTGAAAGAGACTTCTGGAGATCATCCGATCCTAACGCTCTGCTCAAAGCGGGTCCAACTTAAAGCACATTGTCCAGAGCCTTCTCCAGCCAGTTTTTAATGTTCTGATTATGAGACTTGTAAAATTTAGCATGCTAAAATGCCATAACAAACAGTTCAAACTAATTTTGTCTGGTTAAAGATAGGTACTTTGGACACACACTCCTCCACAAAAATGCATTATGCTATCTATAGTCAGTAGTTTAACAGGTATCTTACTGCAAGCATTTGTAAATGTGTAAATTTGTAAAACCTGTGAACAGGAGTAGCAGAACCTTTATGAAGAGTTACACAATAAATAGCAATTAGGCAAAACTGCTCTTGGAAAAAATTGGAAACTAATTGCCACCTCAGATTTTCAGAGCTCATTCAGTTTTCCCATGTCCAAAGAATATGCTCCACTAAAAATACAAGACCTTGTTATTACCAATTTAGTTTAGAAGTAAATATCACACCATCCACATTCTAGCTACCTTCAACAGTTTAAGTTTGGCAAGGACACCACAAAGTTCAGAGAAGTCCAAACTGACTTCTGCCAAAAAATGCTCTCCTCGTATGCATACTTACACCCTCAAAAAAAAAGCTACCATACAAAAGATAGTGGAAACTAACAACACTTAATAAAATAGAACTGTATCTGCTACATCTCCAGAATACTTGTACTACTACAAGTCTTCTGGCATTACAAAGTAATTTCCACTGTTTTCCAGTAACATAATTTCAGCATGCCAGCTAGCTCCCCATTGCATACACTCTTCTCTTGGCTGTTCTTCATCTTGCAAAATTTTTACGTTTGGCAGTCAGAAAAATCTTTTTTGCTTATGTCTAATGCTGTTATAATTCAGTTATAATCTATACAAAAAGATACTAGTACCCACAAAAATCAGTATGTGAATTACTGCTCCTGTTTACCTCCCTGAAATAAACTATATATTTTTAGGTCTGTATTTCTACTCACCTCAAGAAGAAACTGACTCAGATTTTTTTAAACCATGCCCTTCAACAACACATTTTTTTCAGAAACTATCCTGAGATATATGTACTGACAAGATCTCGGTGCCCCTGAGCTGCCCTAATGAGTTTGTAGCTATATAGTTTTACTACATCAATTTGGGGGACGGAGTGGGGAATCAAAAAAAAATTTCAAAATGCAAACCTTAAAAACATACCAAAGAATTTCAGAATTAGTTTGTATTAGGAAATTAAGAAGCATAACATTATCCTTTCCAGTTCTTCAATGTTCCCTGTATTCAGAAGTAATACATACATATTTATAGATAAATGCAACATTTCAGGTATCCACATGGTTTTGGTAGTACACAATGTCGAACAGTGGGATAATGCACTTTATGTGGCATTCTACGGATTAACCTTACTTACAGCTTGTACATCCATTCTCTCTTATTAGAAAGTAATGGAAAATCACTTACCTCTAACTAGAGTTCTTTGAAGGTAGTATCCTCCTTAGATCCCCTATCTTGGGTTGTGTCGCCTGCTGCAAGTTCCCTCAGGAGCTGACTAGCAAGGTCTAAAAAGTTTTATATTCCCTTCTATAAGCCCTATTAGCGCATGTGTGAAGTTTTTGATCTCTCACTCATACCCTTTTACCTACACCTACTAAATCACCAACATCTACGGATCAATGGAGGATACTACCTTCAGAGAATTCCATTTAGAAACAGGCGATTTTTCCCTTCTCCAAAAGCAAGTATCCTCCATATCTCCCCACTGTTGAAGACTACAGAACTAAAAATTACATCTGCTATAGGTAATACAAATGCAGGGAGGAGAATCAACTGAATATAATCAGAATATGAATTTAAAAAGCTCAAAAATTGAAGCATCAATACAAACTGCAACCATGTAACTGTGTAACTAAAATCTTAAACTATTTTCCTCAATGTAGTAAACCCAGTAAGTGCTGATTTACAGGAGAAATATCAAATACTACTAAAAGTAATCTGATATTCAGGTTCTTAATTGTTCAAGCTTTCTCTCTTTTTACAAATATACAAAGTCCTTTTTTAGCATTCCTCTATAGACTTCTTGACTAAAGGAAAAAAAAGTTTTCAATTTGAAACACATTTGCAATGCGTTGTTAAATGCGGAATACAACTACATGAACTGAATAGCTTTCATTACTTTGATGGATCAGAAAAATCTCATTATTGAATAAAAACTACCACAAAATTTGGTTCAGATAGTATTTCTAGAAATGAGTTTTAAAAGGTGAAAAGGGAAGCCATCTACATAAAGTATCAGTCTGTATCAATACAGCTTCAATTAGCAGGATAGTTCTAAAAAAATTTGCATTCAATCTTAAAAAGAATTCAAAGGACTTTACTAACTTGAATCCTTCTTGTGAGATCAACGTCCCTCATCTTTACTATTTCTCAATATTGGTATTTAAAGTTTTAAAGCATGAAGTACTTTGAACCTACGCTACAGTTCAGCCTAACTCTAACGATTCTTAACAGAATTACTGTTAAGAATTACGGACCATTAGTGCTTAAAATATTGCCAGCATACCAAATACAAAAGGAAAAATACTTTATGTATAATAAATAATCCTGATAAGCCAATTACACAAATGTTTGTTTAAAATAACCTTTACTGAAAGACTTGTTTGATTTAGTCTTTTTTTTTCCCCTCACAACTTCATCCATAGTACAGGTATTTTAAGCCACAACAGTGGTATTTCACAGTTTGTAACCACTTCTTTGCAGGGGGGTGGAAAAAATAGAACAGAAAAAAACTTCCACAGATTTACTAAGCAATATATATGCTTGCCAACATCAGTAATGTTGGAGCAAAAGTGACCAAGAACACTGATGATAGGACTTTCTATGGTTAAATTGCTTGTTAAAAGCATATGGTATTTCAGAAGTGAACTTTAAAAAGCACAGCAACAACATGGCAATTAAACTAAAAATTTCTTTCACTACGCTGTTCAACAACGCTATGAAAATTTAGCAGATGTGCCAATAAAGAGAACAACCAAAATAAAACTTAGTGATCTCATAAAAATATCTCAAGTAAGTGCTGAAGTTTTTATCAGGAAGAAAATAATTGATTACTGCAGCCCTAAGGCAATAAAGTTGCATTTCCCCTCCCCTTATAACATGCACCAGTAGGACTCATTGAAGGGCAAAAGAAAAAAAAACAGAACAAAAAATAAACCAAAAAGCCAAAAAAAATCTTCTAGAACTTGCTAGCTGGTTCACTGCACAAAGACGAACACCCCAAGATGGAGTATCTAGGATGATACTTACCATGTAACAAATTATACCACTGTCGCATTATGTATTCTATGTGTGTATGGATGCACTATTAGTCAGCATAATAGTACACACCACGCTAGCAAACGCCTGGCTGGAGCCGTACGGCCGGATGACCAAAGGAATATCCAGGTAAGTGTCGATTCTCCAGCCTTCATAGCCACATTCTAGACATCTTACATAGTCCTTCAGTTTGCCTTGGTACAGCTGATTTATGAGATCCGCCTGAAACAAACAGATATTCCACCGAGCTTTAAACAGTTGAAACAGAACATATTTCCACTCTTCAGTTTTACAAGAAAATGCCTTTTTTAATTAAGTCTTAACTGTACAGCTACACATTTAGAACACTATTCCCAGCAGGACATCCATCTCTTGATTTCTTGTTTCCCCCTGCCCCACCACTACACAAAAGGTATCAAACGAGCTTCTCAAGCCACACTAGATAAGAATCAGTGTATTTTACAGTCACGTCTTATGAGTGACTACAAAACTACCAAAATTGAAGTTTATGTTTTAAAAACAAGCCTGATCTTGCAGACATTGTTAACAGATCGATACTGCAGTCCTTCCTTGTCTCCAGACGTAGGTGCAGAAAGATAAAGCGAGTATTTGGCAATCTACAGACCTGAAGACTGGCCTATGACAGCTGGCCACTTACCAGAATGTAGCATGTATTGTGAACATATCCCTAACCTTCTCCTACATCAGAATAGTGGGCAAGAGCCAGAAGGCAGCCTAATAAATACAGACAGCGAGGAACCTACCACAGGAGTTACACAATTACTTTCTGTGCTTCAAATAAAGACTAAGTATCCTGAGTTCTGAATATCTGACTTTTAACTGGGCGAGGAAAAGGTAAGTAACACACTCTTGAAATTCATACATTACAGTAGAAACTATTGCATCAAACAGGAAAACTGGCAACTATTGCAGACTTTCAATGACCTGGGATTTAGAATTCAGTTAATGTTCTTCACAATCATTCTTAAAAAAAAAAACCACCCCCAACAGTACCACCCACTGAAAGAACGGAAGAAAATTTTTATACGCTTACCTGTTCTGTTTGCTTCCACTTCTGCTCCAGAGCATCAAACATGACTCTACAAAGCTCCTGTACATCATGTTGCTGCCATGCTGTTAGAAATTGAAATGAATTTTAATTAAAACAATGGATGATATTAGCCCCAATGCCAACTCTAGCCTGAGAATAATTTCCAGAAATCTACCAATTTGTTTAAGTCTGGACCTCTTATTTACTAAACTATTCACTATTGGTCCAGCATTCAATTCCACAAGCAGCTGCCTCAGAAGCTAAGTCAGAAAAGTAAGCAGCCAGCTTGCTCACAATGATTATGCATAAACAAGAATTGTGTACATAAGAACATGTAATACAGAAATGCTAATAGGCACTGTTATAAAATAACCTGGGGTCTGACATATTTCCCCCTTTGCGCTGATTCTCTACAACTCAATTTTCAACTCCTTGCCATCATGTGATTACTCAACGGAACAATTAGCAGGTTATGCAGCAAAATTACACCATATAAGTGTCAAAAAGACAAAAACAGTGTTTGATTTTATGAAATTTTCTGTACTACTTTCTACCGAAGTAAAACATGTGCATTTGACATTTGTGATTCTAAACCAGATGCAAATTTCTCATAGAGTGACTTCTTTAGAAACAATTAACAACCACAATGGCAGCTTAATCACAAAAATATAATGCCTTTTACTTTAACAGTCTAAAACTCAGACATAATTTCTTTAAAAATCAAACACCCACAACAAAAGTATCCATGTAGGCTATTTTGTTTCCATTGAAAGCACTCGATTCTAATAATTATTTTTAATTATTCCAGTATTTTTCCCTATTGACAGCAGTTTAAGCCCCTAACAGGCAGCTGCTGAAGCAAATCACACAAGCTTAATAGCTGCGTATTACCCTCACTACTATCCCATCCAAAACTCCGTGTCACGTCTGTTGTTTCAATTGCTCTCTTTTTGCTGGTCTGCAGTAAAACAAACAGTCTTTGAAGCTGGTAGGGGATACTCGTCACAGGATCCTCTTCAGATTCTTCAAATTCCCATCTATGCACAAGACATTTGACAATTAAAAATGCTTTGAAAACATTACTCAAAAAGGCATTTAAATCAGCCTTTACTACATTTCAAGAGGTCTGCCAGATTAGAGGTTAACTGAAGCTCTGTTTCTTGGGAAAAGTAAGATTAAATTGCTTTCCACTTCTGCAGTAAATGACAAGAATAAATGACAACTGATTCTTTAAATGTACAAATCTAACAAACAAAATAATTCTGAAGACGTTCACTGCACAAATACAGACATGAACCGCACTTAGTATCAAACTTAATTTCAAATATGATGTTTTCAAGATGGGACAAATTCTTTAAAAAGCTTGTCCATGCCACAACCAATAAAGTATTAGTATTTTACTAAAAATCTGAAGCTTTTAAGCAGATGTAATTTATAAGCCTATCCAACTTGGCTTCAAGTATGCTTTTCAGTATCCAAACAAGGAAATTTTGACAGGAGGAATGCAAAAGGGTCTCCTACCAATATATACCAGCACAAATTTAAAAACAGGTTTTGATTCTATATACTCACTTATATAATGCATTTCTAAATTCAGGAGTCATGAAAAGTGTTTGTAGGAGGCTGTTCAAGTAGCAAGTCATTGCTTGATTTACTAGCCCCACATAACCTAAAAATACAAGAACAATAGATGGAATAATGCAAAAAGATGGGAAATCATTTTCAGAGTTAAAACATTTGACAAGAAAACAATTCTGTAATAATATTTAAGAACTGCATCCAACTGTTACCATTTATTGTTATTCACAGTATAAAAACTGAGAGAAAGTTAGAATGGCTCATTTCTGAGAGCAAGAGTGTAACAGTTTACACAACAGAACTAGTTTCCCTGAATAACCAAAACTATTTTAGGGATCGTGAATTCTTTCGCAATAACCACCAACATTTAATGTTGAATACTGCACCAGTGGGGATGTAGGTAACAATATTTTAATAGTAGATTTAAACACTTTACAGAAGAAACAAGAGTTTAAGAAACAATTGTGTACTAAGTTACTTAGTGCCTGATGTCAAGTAAAAGTATCCTAGTTATAATGTAAATAGAATTTTATCTGCATTGGTTTGTAATATAATTTCAGAACTATAAATAAAAAACTCCTAGTGCCCCCACATATATATTTTAAAGCCTTCTCCCATAATAAGCAATTAAAACTAAATACCAGTGTCATTTTTATTAGCTAAAGGATTTACTTATATTCATCTTACCAAATTTTAAAATTTTCTCCAAAATACACAGTATTAACAATGTAACTATAAAAACATACAATATTAACAATATAATTAAGCAGCATATACTGAAGCATAGCGTAATAAAGAAATTAAATATGTCTGTTTATATTCTGAAGCTCTTAGTATTTTTAAAACAATAAATCTCAGTTCCATACTAGCAATGCAAAGGCAGCTACTCCACACAGAACGCAGGCATTTTCTGTGAAGAGACTGAGTTAAAACATGTATTTTATTTCTCTACTCTATACAAGTCATCTTTTCAGTTATATTAAATGAAAAAAGGTACGTGGTAGAAAAACTTTCTTATCTCTCAAAAAATGCCTGAACACGCATCAATTGGCGTGATGAATGTCATCTTTGTCTGCTCCCAAATTCAGTGTCAGGAGTTCGTCTCATTCCTGACCTGTGACTTGCTGTCTCCTCCTGCCCCCCTGCGCAGGGCGGCACCCAGCACCCCCCGGCCGTGCCCTGGCACCGCTGCGAGGCAGAGCTGCCCTTCACTCCCGGAGGGAGTCTGCCCTCGCTGGTGGAGGATGAGCCGCCCGGGGAATCACGGGGCAGGCAGAGGAACTGCAACCAGTGCCTGCAGTAGGAAGACTCCAGTTAACACGCAGAGGGCAGAGATTTGGCAACAGCCCCTCTATAACAGAGTACTCATTAAGCTGTGAGTGAAGACACAGCTCGAGGCGAACACTTTTTGGTAGTACAAGCTGACTGCTCAGCTAGGGACACAGCAGCAGACTAAACTGAAAAGGAAGGCCCCTGACAGAGTGTCTGAACTGCACTGTCCCAAGGAAGGAAAGGATGGGACACAGCTCTTCTGTTCAAGTGATGCGAGAATATTGTAGGAAACACGATGGAAAATGTAGTAGTAATGTGGGTTTTTTTGAAGTGCTGCTATTTGAAGAAGATGCTAAAATAATTACAGATTAGCATTTACAAGAGAGAACACTGTACCTGTCTCCGATTTGCTCAGGACTGAAGAATAAGAATAGCTTTGACTGACATAGTCATTGGTACAGCCAACAGAGCCTTCTCTTGGAAGAGGGCCTATAAATCTGTCTTGCACACTGTCATCTGTTGTACTCGACTCCTCCTGAAAACATAAATATACTGATTTTATGCAAAAATTAGACAACAAATTTTTACTGAAACACCTACAAATTTTATTTTTTTTCTCTCATGACTGAGAAATCAATTTTGTTAAGTGTATCGCATAAATTTTTAAAAACTGCAGATATACAGTTGCTTGTGTAACTTTAATTCTGCCCTCCAAATTCTCATCCCCTTAAGAAATAATTCTTTGCATTAGTGGAAGCAACTGCCCTTTAGAATGCAGACACAGTGCTATAATGCATACAACCACCAAGTTTGCAATTTAGCAACTCCTATATCTCAAGTTTTCTGCACTGAAATACATTTTTCTTTTCCCAGAGATAAAAAATTACAATTCAGTATTATTTCAGAATCACCTTCAAATTTTGATCTTGTGCACAATTATTAGACATCAAGTTTTCTTCCCCTTTACAGATAACGATGTCCACAACAAAGGCTAAGTAGGCCAGTATTATGCTGTCATGACAGTTGAGTAATAAATCTTAATATATCACTAGTCTATCCAATCCTTAATTTAAATAAACTGCAGCTGTGTTTATTTTTCACTGCATCATGTATGTGAGAAATAAGAAATTTCAAATATTTTGTCATGGCAGGCAGTAACTCTTCTATTCTATATTTATTTTTTCCTTAAAGGTAAATTTGGCAGCAGGTAACTGCTTTTGATACAGGGCTGCCGCTTCTGAGATTTCTATCAGTGGCCTCATACTGCTTTCGAACACCCAGAGGAAAAGGAATAGATATATATGATTAAACCTGTATTCTTAAGACTTATCTCGAAACATGTCAAAGATTAATTAATTACATAACCTTAGAAAATTACTCACAGCAAAGCATTACATAATATTTGACAAACATGAATAAAAAGTGACAGCAAATCACTGCTAATGGGATTGGTCCTACTCAGAAGAAACCTAGTAGTGTAAAATAGAAGACTAAAAGTCTGTTGAGAATGTTCTTGAAGAAGCTTACTGCATGAAATATATAGCCCAATTTTATTTTATTTTCTGATCTCACAAGAGCAATACACAGAACATCCATCTCTCTCCCCACAACACTGGAGCTTGTGTAGTGAAGTGAAGATTTTACTTACCGGCATTATATGAGGCTGCTCACCATCTTTGTCTGTCAAATGCAGAAAGTTCTTCTTCCCTGGCTCAAAACCAGCATCAAGAATAGTTTTGTCACTCTTCTGATCTATTGGAGTCTGCTAAAAAAAGCAAACAACCAAACACTGTTTTTTTAAAAGGTCTATTTCTTAAGGAATCTTACAAAGTTTACTAGGTGCATCTACAGAAATCATATTAACTAAAACCAACATCGATTCACAATAAAGCACAGAAGTAATACTTTTTTGCATATAGTAAATTCAAACAGGTCCAAGAAACATGAAAACTGACTACACAGCATGCTTCTGCTGAGAAGAAAACATTTCTCAAACAGGACCACAGGAAACAAGAGGAGATTAGTTATCATGGATATTATTAAAAATACATACTGGTAATGAAAACTAGCATTACATCTGAATGATCATATTAGTTTGTTTACTGATTAAACACATATACCAATTAAGAGCACATTTTGAGACTAAAATGCAGATACAATACAAAATAAAATTCAGCTAAGTTAAAACAGTGGTGTCAGTCTGCTCTGGTGCACTACCACAAATTTTTACAGGAATCAAACGAGCCCTACACATTATAGACAAGTCTTATGTGTGGTGTGAAGATTTGAATGTTTGCTATCAAGACGAAATAACAAGCACTTTTCCCATACCGTATCAGTTACATTATCTCCATTTCCCCACATTAAATCAAAAGTTCCGTTCACGTAGCCCACTTTTGAAGCCACATCTTCAAACAGCCTTTTAAGTGGTGTGGAAGCTGGCAAGTTCAAGGTAACACGCTCGTTTACTGTCTTGGAATTTGTGGTATCTTGTATTATACACAGCACCCTGGGTTCCTCAGCAGCACTTTCCACCTGAAATGACAGCAGGCAACAATTCATGAGTAAAAAGTTAAGAATGTTTTGGAGTTGAAGTGAAAAATCAAAACAAGACTTCATCAATAAAATGTAGTATACTTTTGCAAACTAAGGATCCTAAAACTGGGCTTTATTTTTGACAACAGGCAAAAGAAAATTAAGAAACTTTCAGCTTTGGAAAACTTATGTAAAAGCAAGCTCCATTTTTATAGAACAAGGAATTTGTATGGGTGGGTCACTGTGTAGAGAGATAAACTGCTTGAATTCTGCACTGAATTTCATACAGTAAGCAGGTAGACTGCTTCAAATCAGGAACAGACTTTCAAATCATCACTTCAAGCTCATATTTTGCTTTGACATGATCACAAATCCTGCTCAGGTAGAATTACACGTTTTGTGACTTTTAGGAACGCAACCCAGAAGATCTTCAAGCTTCCAAATAATCCTGGAAGCTTACCATTACACAGTTTCATAATCAAGCCACCATCTTTCTTCTACTACATCCACTGCTGCGTGAGTTACAGGAGAAATTCTTCTGCCTGAACAGAGTAAGAAAGCAAGCATTGCCAAATGGCTACTAGGCAAAGTAAAGAGATTTTAAACAGCAACCTCAATATATCTGAAATCGGAAGAATAATGAACTTGCATGAAGGTGGCAATGGAAGAGTGATAAATTTCTACAGACCCAGGTAAGCCAAGAAAATGGCATCTTCCCAACACTTTTCAACGCTGAAAACCCAGCTAGTCAAAGATCTAAGCACAATCAATTAATTCTGTCAATTATCCAGAGTTGTACAACAATAAGGAATAACTAATATTTAAATAAAGGTCACACAAGAACGTATCAGGTCAGTAAAAGGAACAACTAGTCCCTGAGGACTCAGGCTTTTCAACTTGTAACACATAGAAAGCATTAGTAACGCACGTCAGGGCACCCACATTTCAGTCCATGGCTAAAGGGCAAATCACCGAAACAAGCAAAAACATACATGCGCTATTATCACGATTTTCAGTTCATCAAAACATTAATACATAGCAAGAACTGCGTCCATGCTAAAACCGTCAGCCATGTCATAAGCATCTTCTAGAGAATAAACAACTACAAAGACTATTTAAACAACTTCAGCATCCCTTGTATTGCTGCACAACCAGCCTCACAACACAGATGACCATTGCCAAAGTGCTACAGTCCCTTATGAGAGCTCTTACATCACCGACCTCTCAAAAAAGAAAGAAATCAGCTTCAGGATCAGCTGACAAGTCTTCACACAACTATAAAGTGTTTGCTGACTGCAGCGTCTATTCCTATAACCATCAGAAAAAAGTTGTCAAGAGAAAGACAAATAACACACACATCCACCCCCCAGTCCATACTACGTTCATTTGCTTTAGACTGTGGTTTTTCTTAGGGCTTTAAAGTCAAATTTCTCTATTTATCAAATGTAATGTCCTGTGTGGAAATCTTTAATAACTGCATGCTCAGAAAGATTCAAGGCACCATTTCCAAATCTGCAACGCTACATCTTCATACATTTAATCTTTAATGGAGAGTTTTATGTTTATGAACTATTTTTCAAGACAACAAACAAAATTATTGCTGAAACATTAACCACACATTAAGAAGAAAACACAATTTAGAAGTCAGTAATTTTGACATATATCCTTGCTTTCATCCACAGCACCTACAGACATACACAGAGCTGTACTTGAGTAGCTAAAATTAAATTTCAACAGTGATTACTTCTCCTGGGTTCTTTCCTTTAAATCTCCCAACACAACTTCATTCTTCAATTTTTAATTTCCCCCCCCCCCCGCTAAACAAGCAGCACACAATCCGCCTCTTTCATTGTGCAGTTACTAAACAGAATATGAAGCTTGTTCAGTGGTCTATTTTCTTGATTTTTGTGGAGATGAGCAGCAGCTAAAACCCAAACTCCTAAGATCAACCTACCCTTACAACCCAGATTCCCCAGCAATGGTAGCAGCTTGCTCAGGGAGGAAGCCCACCCTCCTCTGTAGAACAGTGCAGAGAGGTTAAGAGGCATTTGCTACTACTCATACAGCTTCATCTTGGAAAATGTAACTCAAATTTAATAATTTTGTACTGATCCTGCAACTTGACTTGCCACTATACCTGAACATGTCAGGAATAGAATTTCTCCACTGGAGACTCAATTTCTTGTCCTACTGACTTTACGTAACCAAGACCTCCTCTCTGCAGAAGATACCTATAAATTCAACTCCTCTTACTCACACTTCCTCCACTACCTCTGATAGTGAATCACGTGTGACTTTAACTGGAGTTGCTACTGAAAATAATTAGACACACAGTATCTGACGGGTGGAAATAACATTAAGCGAACAAATTATAGAAGATTACAGAAGATTTGCTGGTTGGGCTGCTGGATGTTCCATGTCAGACAAATCCTCTCTTCCTTGTTCACTGATGTAATTCTGACAGACTGAACTGGTTTAACTCAGCGTTAGTACAGCAAAGGGTATTAAGCCATCATTCATGCTGCCACCGCTTCAAGTTGTTCATAGTAAATAGATAAAGCAAAAATAACCTCAGTCCAGCTCTATTCATGGCAAGCATTCACATATACCATCTGAACTAGCAGGCAACAAAGCAAACATCTTGTTTATAGCTACTTTACTATAAAAATAGTTTAAGAGACAATACTGGCCAGTGATAGGCCTCAACTATTTTGACAGGCTGTTATCAAACTGAGTCCACAAAGTAAACACAAAGCTTAATTTTAATCATTACATAATCTGATACATTATGACAGCTACACAATTCCATTTTTTTAATGAAAAGCTAGAGGGCCAAACACTCAGACGCCAGTGTAAAAGCATATAAACACATAGTTTGAAGCTTCTACTGTTAAGACTGCATTTAATACATATGTAATCTTTATGTTCAAGAACATGCACAAAAAATTCAATAGCTCATGCTCATGTTAAGAAATAAACAAAAGCTATACCATCATGCTGTTACTATGTATTTTGGTTATCATTTTATAAAGTTGATTTCATCTAGCTACCTGTGCAAATTTCTTCTTCATTTCAGCAAAGATACTTTGTCTGCAACTCCAAAACATATCCTATAGCACATAAAAACAAAATTAACAAGTCATAATCCTTTAAAGTAGTAAACTTTTTTTTTTTTGCATAAAGTCAATTTTATAGTATAAATAAAATATTACTACCAAGCTCCAAACCACCATTCACAGAGTAACTTTAAAAGGAATAGCCTCCATATATCATAACATGAAGTTCAGTGGACACTATTTTAACCCATAAATCGCAGGAGCAGTGTTACATAAAACATGAGTTAAGCTGTAATACACAACAGACTACATTTCATAAAGTAAAAAAAGAAGCAAGTGTGTAAGGAAACGTAAACAACAATTCAAAATAAAATTCATACTAACGAATTCCTTCATTATATTAAAAAAGCCCTCCAGACACAGGTAAACATCTTACCTTAAGTGGCTCAAGTGAAAGATTAGCATATAACCTTGCAATTCGGCTTATTACTGCATTTATAAATGATGAAACTATCCAGTTTCATACAAAACTGTTCCTTCATACCTGAATTATTTCCTGTAGGAAAGTTTTTATTAATATGAACCCATTTTGAAGTACACAGCTGAAGGTAATAAAGAGATTAAGTGACTGACTTCTTATTCCTAACACTCTTAAAGAAAGCCTTCCTTAGTGACTCTGTTGTACCATCAAAAATGCTACAATAAACACAGCCTGTACAAAACTGTTTTCTGACTACGGACAAACAGCAAATTCACTAGTTTCTCAATCTGAACCATTACACTTTGTATTTTTCCAGAAAGGAAAAACAGGAAGTGAGAATGAAGATGCTAACAACCTCACTCCACTTTTCCAAATTTCAACTGCGCCCTCAGTCAAGATTATCCAAACATAAAATACTGACATAATCTTCACTGACGTGCCCTATTTGCCCCACCAAACAACCCACAAAACCAGCCCACATCAGACCACTGTATTTAACTTCTCAGCAGGATGACACATAAGGCAAGATTTCTTTCTTTGCATACACAGAACTGAAGTTCTAGTTTTGAAGTTGTAATAATCCAAGGTTAGAAATTGTATCTAGTAATTGTTTACACACCAGTTTGTAGTTTCAGATTTGAGAGAGGTTTTAAAAATTTTTTAAAAAAACAAAAGACAATCACCAACACGATTTAAATGTTTTGTTGCTTACTAGTTTTACCTGCTCTCAATTGCAAGTTACATCCATCAAGTGACTTAAAGGTTAATGCACTCCTGGAAGCATAATTGTGAAACTGCTGATTTATAATATTATGATAGTCATCAAGTATATTGCCCTGTGCCAAAGACTGAAGTCTTCCAACTTTCCTCCTAACCAGTATCTCCAAAGAGCCCTTACTTTAGCCTGGTAAAGGCTTCCTTCTCTCTGAAGACAGACAAGTCCAGTATACACAGGGGCATGTGTAATTTCTAGGGTGCTATTTTACTTGGTGCATGCAGTGGAGGGTGAAAGGGGAGGACAGGCTCCAGGCCTCACCCAAATTGGACAGAAACATCTGCAGATTGTTTCTTCTATAAAAATGCTCTTATAGTGGGTCCTCAGCTTCTGATTTCTTAGTAAAGGACTGATGGAAGACTTGAAAGTTAGAGTTATTTCACCCTAAACAAATTCTGGATGGCAGAAGTTGATTTTTCAATAATCCACATAACACAAACAAGTCAAAATTTCAAATTACACTGTTCACATGATGTTCAGGAATTTTAGAAATAACTAAGAGCCTTCATCTGCTCTGACAAGACAAATCACAAAAACCACACAGATACGTCAATCCTTCAAATGCAGCACTCCCTACTTTTCAAATAAAGCATTCACTCTACCACTCTGTGAATACACTTTATAATAACCACTAGTTCAATTCCACATTTCACAGAAAAGCTCATTTCACCACAAAAATTATGCTTTAGAGAACAATTAAGAGATCGTACTTTACATAAAGTTGCCTAAATTTTACCCTGATAGAAATGACTCTGGAATTCACCAAGCCAAATAATTACTGCACCTCACAAAACAGATGAGCATATTAACTACACAGGTCAAGGGTTTCAAACTAATATACATATGGTATTCACAGGTACATACAAAAATATCCTACTGCCTTTTCCTCAGAAGAGATAATAGCAGCTACTCTAATCTATTTGTACTTGTGAGAAGTCCTTAAAGGCAGATATTGCTGCTTTGCCATACCATGACATAGCACACACGTCACCGGTAGCTTAGTAAAAGAAGTTGTAGACACTCAACTGCATAAGCATCTAAAAAGGCAAATGCAGACTGCTACTTAAGGCTAGAATTCAGGATACCATCCTATGATTATCTTACCACACAAGTCTTCTGGTCAATAAATGTTTGAAACTGTAATTTCAAATGTTAACCTTTTAAAAATATTGAAACACTGACACTTTCCTTCCAAGTCTCTCCATCTTTTCCACTCTTCCATTTCTACAAAGGACATGACATTCTCAAACCTGCACATAGAAGATTTCTCACTATGTATTAGACCAGATTTGCAAAAGACTCTTTATAATACAAACATGCAATCAAGACGCAGGTCTGACACTAGTGGACATTCTAGAGTGTCATTCTACATAAGCATTTATCCATGTACCTTTCTAAAAAGTATTTTTACATGAAGATCTGCATCTGTAAATTGCAGCACATAAAGCATATTGTTCCAGTGAAATAATTCAGGCTGTAATTCTGTATAAACTAACAGAGGAAGCATTGTTGTTAAGTGTCATCTGCAAGACTGAGACATTAGCTTTGACCCATACAGTTTCCATATTTGTTGAAAACTGAGGAACAAAAACCAATTACAGTGTTACCAGGTCTGTCAAAACAATATTCAAATGCAAAACTGTGGTGTTTTTAACACCGCCTTTAGACGTGGCTTGGTATTTTTCAGTTCTGAATTGCCCAGTTTGTTAAAATTCTAGAGCAGCATTTACATAACCTTATGAGGACAAACCAATACAACCGTATTTTATTTTTCAAATGACAGAAGATTCTCCCAAGATTTTAACTCCTGCTTCACTTTTATAAAACTATTTTCAGAGACTGAAAGCGAAATCTAAAGCTAAGCTTAAGCTTCATGTAGATTTTACCCAATGTTTCCAAATTCCAATATTTCCAACAGGCAAAAACATTGACAAGCATGAATCAGCAAGTAAAATCATAAGTTTCAGGTCAAGAGTTTAAATAACAGATGTGTGGAGTTTAACTGCCAAGTACAGTTAATGGCCTATTGAGACTTAAAATGATCACCAGTAGAGAAGTTCCTACATGTCCACAACCTATAAATAATTCTCACAAATCACTGCAATACAGAGGAAAGACAAAGAGATCAGTAACAAGAGGCAATGGCAGACATCACTCTTACATTCACAAAATGACTTGGATGATTAAGCCTAAGAAAGCAATTCTCAAACTTCATGTATCTTTGGCAACTTCAGACTACCATATGAAATGCACACAAGTGAGTACTGCCTATCACATTACAGCTGGACAAACGTTGGGGTGTACACTCTGTGTAACTGACTGGGCACACATTTCCAACAATTAAAAGCTGAAAGTGAAACGTGGTAGTTTCATTCACAAAAAACAGTCTGCTCTTTTACCTTTTACTTCTAAAGTATCATAACAGAAACATTCAGACATTAATTACAGTTCAATTGAACAGAAATCTTTATCAACTCTCAGCAATAACAAACCGCTACCGAATCAGCCCCTTGAAAAACCACAATGATATTTCTGGAATTCCTTCATGTATTCCAAGAGATCCAACCCATTAAACACCACACTAGATACATGCTGCCATCACTGCATTCTGCACAAAACACGAGGGCCAACGACCTTTCAAATATCCAGCCAGCAAGGGGAGAACAATCAGTGTGCTAGGTTACCACCTCCATTTTAAAAAACTCTCTCCTTACCCCATGCATTTTGAACTACAGACTTCAGAGAGTCCTTACAGCCCACAACTCCCTTCTCCAACCGGGCTAGTCACACTCCATGGTCTTTCCCAGGTGCCAGCTTCCCCAATACAGCCACGTGAGCAGGTGACTCCCCTGGGAAGTAAACAAGGGGTGACAAAGGTCCTTGGAAGGCACAAAGCATTGAGCAGGTGGTCTCCATCGCCCTGGACACCGCTGTAGTTACTCATCTACTGAAGAAAAAAGACACCAGACTCACATCTGGCTTTCTTCTTGAGGCAAGCAACAACTTTTTGAAAGACAGCTTACTAATTCTGTCAGAGCATTGCGAGTTGTTACTCAACACATGTGCCTCAGTGCAGCCTAGTCTGACTTAATGAGGGAACAGTGCACTTAAATTCAGTTACAAATGCCTGAATCAAACCATACCTCACAAAGAAGTATTTTATAGTATCCTTGTGGCAAAGTGAATACACTTTTTTTTAAACACTGATCCCAGGAGGTCTCAATAAACAGAATCATTTTGAGCTGTTAACTTGATATATCTTGTGTTGGTATGTTTCCTGAGGCAAAATAATTCTGAACAACCTTTAAACACAATCATTTAATTTTGAATCTGACTGACTTTGTGGTATCACATTTTTGAGTACCTGAATAACATACTTGATCCTCAACTTCAAATTCTTCATTGTATCTGGAGAGACTTCAGGCAAAATCCAACAACTGTGCTTTGAAGCTAGTGAAACTAAACAGAGGTTTTCTGTCCCATTACTAGTTAATGAGGAAAAAATCCTTCACACCGAGCCTAAAATACCATCCACAGTCAAGAACATATACCCTGACTCTGACCACTTTCCTAATTACTGAACCTTCGCTCCCTGTTTTTTTGTGTGATGTGATATCAAGGATTCAAATAAGAATATACCCATCTATTTTGGAAACTCAACATGTAAGACTTTGATGAATTTACAGTTAACTAATAACACTTCACACACACACACACAGCAGCCTAAACCCTTTGAACACAGCACTGCTCCAGTTACACAAGCAGTTAAGTGAATAGCTGTAACTGCTGCCAGAAGAAGCAGTCTTGCTCCCACCTGCTTATTTCCACACCCACACTGTCCCCTTTCTTGTGCTGGTACAAATGGTCATGCCGCTATATGCTGAGCAGGCTCAGATAGCTAATCCTTCTTAAAATTAATCATTTCTGGTTGGTTTTTCAGTGGGTTAGCTTTAACCTGAGGTAGCCCTCTAGGTTCACAACAGAATCCTAACTCTCCTGCAAAAGGACTGAGTGATATTAACAGTACCAGCAGAGAATGAATAGGATCTTAAATGCATGTATTTTATATAGTAGTACTTAAATTACTAACTACCAACACCACCTGGATATACTGCAGCTTTCTTTAGTATCGTGAAAACACTGAAGTGATGAAATGACACCCTCCATCCTTAGGTATGAGTCCCTGTAAATGTCAGTGCTGCTCAGAGGACAGAGGAGTACCTCCCTCCTATCTAGAAGAGCAGAAAGTGTTGTTACTGTAGCAATCCTATTGCTTTCACCTTCACGACATGCTCCCCCTGTTTTCCAGCCTGCTGTCCTTAGAGGGTAACTGCTGGAGATCATGGGGCCCTCCTGAGGCTAATGGCCCTGGCTAGGTGAACCCTAAGAGTGCTTCCCCACAGTGGATGACCCAGTGCAGAAAGGAGAAGAGGTACAAAATGAAATTCTGTAGCAGGGCCCCCTTTGGAAAAAGGGGTACATGTTTTACTCTCCCCTCTACCTCATGTAGATTATGGATTTTCTTTTATTTCCTCCAAAGACCACCTCCCCAGAAGTTCTTCTCTAGTAACAAAATTTTAATTTAAAAAGTTAACAAAAGTGTTTCCCACCTCACTGAAACAGAGCTGTATGCCAGCTGTTAAGTGTCACTCCTGTAGAATGCATATGGATAAATTATTTTTATAACACATACACACTTCAAAACCTAATACTTCCAACTTTCTAAACAGGTCCAAAAATAACACCACGCCTCAGAAATAAAGAGTATGTTATGAGGCTAGGGTTTACCTTTGAGAGTTTGTTCCTACTATTGTGGATTACTAGGTCATTTGTAAAAAGCATTTATAAAAGACTAGAAATAACAACCAGAAAAAGTTGGTATGGGGTCAGAGATAAGGACATGTACCCAGGGTGTTCAAAAGACTATAGGAAAGGATATCTTGGCAGGGGCATGTATCTAGGGACAGCTGAACTAGAGATCAAAACACTTACTTTTTGGTTCTACAGAGCCTATTTTCCATCCAAGTACCATGTTTGAAAATATTTGAAATATGTCTTGCTTAAGAACATCTTGAAAAAACAGTCGTCTTATGCTTAACTCATAATGGTCTTTATAGTAAATTAAGGTGATTTGAGATTAATTACTTCCCTTAAAAATCAAACTCGGCAACTGTCAGTAACAGAAGAGTACAAATTTTTCCTGGTCATGCCTACAGATCACAGGAGAACTCTAACAAAGTTTCTTTTTTTATTAAATTGTTATTAAACTAAGAAAACTATGTGGTAACAATGAAACCATCCACAGTGGTAACAGATTGAGTTCTAAAATCTAAAGTCTTCTCCTAACCACTGGACATTTTGTGTATTTTACTTATTCTTAAAGGTTATCATTTCAACCAATTGTATTTTCTTTCATCCTGTGACCCTGAATTGTTTAATTTCCAAGTAACCAGAGTAAAGTAATTGTGATAATTAAATATAACTGCAGTTCTCTATTTGCAAACAATCTGCCAGCCTCTATACATTTGTTAGAGTACAAACTTTATACTCTGGTCTGAAACAGCCTCATCTTTCTAAGGCTTCCTTTTGTCTGCATCTTCTCTCCACCTTCTTAATCACCATGCTCCTTTGATTTCCTTCAAAAAAAAAAATCTAAAAAAAGGGGATGCAAGAACATCATGAGATGCTTATTACATTTTTATACATTAACCTATAATCACATAATTTATTTCCTATGAAGAGTCCCAGAAGCAGTGGATGTGCCTTCATACTTGCCCTCCATTCCTTGAAGTATGGAACTACCATGAACTTTATTGAAATGTTTTCTTACACTGCTAGTATTCTAAAGGACTTTCTGTTGGACTGAGTTACAAATGGAAGGTTACAAAAAAAAAATAGAGTCCAAGCAAAAATTACATTTTCTCTTTTTAGACAATGTTGAAATGAAGGTTAATGTCACTACAAAAATCACCGACAGATACGTATGCTAAAAAAATAAAGTCTTGTTCAGTTAAGAGATTAAAACATGTGAGTACAGGGGTAATTTTTAACTCTCTAATTTTAAACTGTCCACCTGTTCCTGGGAAGGGATAAAGAGAAGCTGAATAGCAAGGTGGGTCAGCAGGGATTCTTTGTCTAGTTCTCCAGCAATATTGCACAGAGTGAAGGATAACGCTTAAGAACGTAAGTGCCCATGAAGCCTAGGCATAAAGTATCTGCTACCACTACCACAAAGGGCTCCAGGGAGAACATGGAACTCTGAAGCACAATGTCTCCACACAAGGCACAGATATGTCAGTGTATATATGAGGAAGATCCAGATGATTTTTCCATATATTGACTGAGTAAAATACTTTCTTTACAAAAACAGATACTACTTTAAGTTTTTACAGCTGCTATTTTTTTTCCTTTTCCTTCATTGTTATGATCTCAACACAATACCTACAGAAATCAGTAAATGCACCTGCCTTTCATTCCTTTGGCTCCTGCAGTACTCTGCCAACTTTCTTCAAAAAAATGCTATTTACATGTTTTCAGACATTATTTACAGTGAAAATCTTCATAGTATATCACATACATTTCTGACACAGCTCCTAAATTAAAGCATCCACCAATCCTACAGAAATCATGCTTGCTTCGTGTTCCCTAAAAGACTCATCACATGCTTATTGATAAGATATACCTGAACTGCAGCACAATAACCAGTTCTAAGGTAGCCACAGAACTGCCACTCTAAAAACCATCTGTTACCATTTCTCAGA
The DNA here is from genome assembly GCF_965140245.1 of Athene noctua. Lineage (NCBI taxonomy): Eukaryota > Metazoa > Chordata > Aves > Strigiformes > Strigidae > Athene > Athene noctua. The sequence goes on along the minus strand of NC_134050.1, from coordinate 1,524,623 downwards.
ACCACCTAAAGCATCCTTGTGGTCACAATCTCAAAGATTAAATTGAATCAAGTGATTTTTACCAGTTTTAGCCCTTAATTTTTTAGAACATGGCCAATGTCCTTTTGATAAGTTACTTCATCTGCCACTGCTGTGCAAGACTGTTCACTGCAAGCTGATTACACACCAAACACTGCAAACACAGATACTACACACTTCATAGTGGCTGTAGCTGATCAAGTTGGTTATCATTTTATAAGAAGTTTACAAACCAAACTCAAGCCTTACCACTATTTTCAATTGTCAGTTCTTTAGTTACTAGTGGCATTGTTTTGAGAATATTTTGTTCAAAACAAAAAAAATTACAAAGCATTAAATAGGCAGCTCACCTGAAGGTATATCATATTAATTATCAAAGGAATAAATTGTAAAGTATCAGGTTTAAGTGTTCACAAAAGGAATCAAAAACTTTTTCAAGCTGAATAAAAAGGCTGAATATATGTAATTCAATCACTCAATTTTCTAGAGACATAACTTTCACACTTAGTTTCTTACATAAAACCCAATATATCTTCAAATACAAGAGTGGAGCTGTGACTGGATATGTGAACACCTGTACATGTTTGAGTGAATTACTGTACCAATTGCAGTGTATTGGGAAAAAAGGTTGAAAATAATACACATACACCCCCACTGCTCACTCCAAGATAAATTCTGACAGGACTAAAACCTGTGAGGCTGAGGTAACCCAAAGTCAAGGCACTGGTCTATCTGTAAGTCTCCACAAGTTTTTATTTTATATTGATATCAAAACATTCTACCAGAGAAAGAGCTGGATAGCAATGATTTTCACCAGTATTTGTGTGGTAGGACAATTCATATTTTTAAACTATGATGCAAGGCCGCATTGATCTAAATCCACAAGTACTTAAGTTTCAAAACAACAAAAAAATAACATTAGTGGACTTTATTTAAAAAAGGTAACAAACAAAACACTAGAAGCTTTTTTGTTTTACACTGGTTTTTGTTGTATACTGAAATCCTGAGCTGAAAAGAAAGACAACGTAGAATGTAACATTTACAAATCTCTAAAGGATTCTCTGCCTCCAGATAACCACAGAAAAAGTTCATTACTAGTTTGAGAAAGTGTGTAGCTGCACAAAAAAAATACGATTATACTTACACTACTGTACTCATTTGATTTAGAAACTTCAATCACCAGTGAGTCACAAAACACTAAAAACTATTTCTTGTTTATGGTAATGTTCAAAATGTATTACCATGGTAAGAAAAAAACCACACTGAAGTGGTATGTTATGCAGTTGTCAGATTATTCTACTGAGCAATAACTTTAGCTAGCAGTATTTAAAGACTGAGGTTCCTGTACTAAGTACCACCTAAGAGGTAGTTGGTACCTCCTAGAAAAGAACTTTTCATCAGATGATCTCAAGGTGCTATTAGATAATTATCCTGATCATCTTATACTACAGATTAAATACCCAGATGTATATAGCAAGGGGAACTGAACTGTGACTAAGAAGCCCAGAGGCTGAACTAAGCAGGGAAAGATCTTGTATTCCATTCTCATGCCTTATTCACCAAACAAAATTATAACTATCTGAATAGCATTCAGAAAGCATCTGTTTGCAAGGAACAAATGACTTGGTTGAAATCTGTGTAGTTTTTCCTGTTTGTTTCCTAAATTTAATTTCCAGAATATCAGCTCAGTCAATGATGCAGTCAGTTTCTCTATTTCTCACAACCATACCTTTATGTTTTACAACAGGGAACACCATAAGGAAAGCAGGAAAAACTGATAAATTACACAAGCTCTAACAACTTGTAGAATCTCTTAGTACACAGGAATACGAGGATAACAAGGATATCATCACCACTGAAAAGGCAGCATCCCTTTCCTAAACAGAATTGCAGAATATCTTAACAAGACTCCTGCTCTTCTAATGAAGACGTTAGAGTGATACCCATCAAGAAACATACTTTATTTGTTCAGTGCAGAAGATTAAGATGGATTCATTAGTGTAGGGATGAAAAGACTCACATTAGTTAGCTAAGAAAGAATTCACACTACCCTCTTTGATTCAATGGCAGCAAGTACAAAGCATCTATATATTTATTCTGACAGGTGTACTTTGGACAGTTCATGCTGGAACATGTTGAGAAAGTATCTGCACAGCATTTATTTAATTAGTGGCACAGACACTTCAAAAACCTCATAAGAGAACATACTTTTGATGTTCTGACCAATTCTGGGCAATATTCACAAAGTTCTGATACATCTAGATTTTCAAGAAAAGTCTTACTAAATTCAGTTATATTACCAGTAAACAAACATATGCATCTAACTTCCTCATCAACTGTGTTGATTAGAACATTTAATTATTTTCTATTTGAGGTAGATTTGCCCAAAATAAGTTTCAAGTCTACTTTTCTTCTAAGAAAGCCACAGAAGTGTTTTTTCCTTCTAATAGCACCATTTTCTTATTTCCATTATTATCTTGCTTATACTATTCTCCCTCCCTCCCCAGGGTTACTCTTCTACTAGGCTAACAGGGGAAAAATTTTATGCCCAATAACAAAGTAATTTTTAAAGAACATGCTTCGTATTTACTACCAGGGTGCAGCAATGTCCTGTATGTTACTCAATGCCTTATGTTTTATTGGATATAAAAGACAAATTAATTGAATGAATTCACACAAGAGAGAAAAGGAATTGAGGATTGGAAGGAAAAGGAACACTGAACCCCAGATGTAGCCAGCAGGGATTCTTACTGCCCCACCATAAGCAGTTATTGGTCACACAGACAAACTGAAGACTTATGAACAACCCAATACCCATCTTTCCATTCTTAAAAGAAAGAGGCTGTTAATGTTGTAGATACCTCCTACTACCATGGCATCATGTAAGCTTGTAGACAAGAACCAAAATCTTCTTCCCATCCACTCCTTTAGATGATTAGTCATTCCCCACATCAGCCTAAAGCAAACAACGTTACATTTCTTCTTGCTCTTTTACACTGGAATGGAAAATAAAAAGTATGGCTGTGTACTCATCGTTAGCAGCCATCGGTTCACATCCCAGTTTAATCTCTGAAACAGCACAAGACAGTGAGCTATACAAGTGATACCACTCAGCCCTTTGGGAAGGGACAAAAACCATGAACTGTAATCCTTTATCCACCCCTAAAGGGCAGAACTGAAACTCCAAACGATCAGCTGCTACTGATGGCATAATAGGAATATTTAGGAGAAAGCTGTTGAGAACTTGGAGACCTGGAGATTTCTGTTTGCCCATAATTCAGTGTTCTCTGAAATGAGACTATTAATGAATCCCAGAAGGACTTAATGTGAATGCTATAGCATAACATTTGTTAAACTTCGCATCACTGAAATAAAAATGAGGATATACTGAAAAACACTGGAGAAGCTGAAGAAAAACTTCTATTACTTCATATACATAAATATAAGCAGATGGGCTTAACACAAATAATTACGCTGTTTTCCTCCTCAATTTGTTTTTTTCTTATATTCTGTTCAGTTTCATTTATTTACAAAATGCACAGGAGCACAATGAAGAACTTGAGAAAGCTTGCTGAGAAAAAGCAACTCACACTAGAATTAATGTACAAAGTTTGTAGATTTTGCACTGTGTGTATAAGATATTCATATCTGTAATAACATGTATTCATCTTCCTTTACCCATACTTCCCCTCCCTAGAGATAAAAGCACATTCAAAACCCAAGTCCAATGAGTCAGTTAAAAATACACATCTGAATCATAAGTATATTCTGAATACAAGTTTAAAGCCAACAGGGATACTATTAATACATATAACTAAAGAAACAGCTAGCTGCTTTTATTAATCATCTTGTGTGTTGCAGTTAACTACAACTAATGCCACAAGGTTTCTCCTTTACTTCTACGTTTGTTTTTAAAACTAAGTATTTAAGTATACCAGCTACTACATGCTATTCCTGGTCTTATGTTTTTTGGATGTATTTTTAAAACAAATATTTAAGCATACTGGCTACTGCACCCCATCCCTTGTTTGGAGTTTCTGGAGGTTTCTCTTTTCTGTGGAAAGCCTTAACACAGTCCTTTAAACCTTAGGATACACAAACGAGAGGGAAAGTTACCTTTGTCCTACATACATCCTGTACAACTGTATGCACAAAAATTAGTTTCTAAATTTCAGTATTTGTTTCACAGTTCTACTCAAGGACTCCATTTAAGGATCAGCATCTCATTTTGCTAAACTCTACAAAACAGAAGTCCTTGCCTCATTAAGCCTCCCATAAGAATATGCAGCGGAACAGACAGATGTAGCAAGTCAATGACATTTGAGAAAAACAACAGGAAGAGTTAGAGTAGTTCATCGGAACAGTAAAGCTGTCAGAAAAGTTGGCTGAATACCCAAGTGTACCTGCTCATGAAAAACTTTCTGCTAATACTACTCTGAGAATAACTGTTTCCCAACATTTCACGCCATCCCTCGAAGACTCCTTCCCCCGAACAGCACCGCTCTCACTTGACACGTGTCATTCGCCTATCGCTGCAGGACAGAGCCGTGGCCTTCCTCTTTCACGCAGACTCTTATCTTTAGCTGCAGCCAAAAACAAGCCTTCTCCCTTCCTTCTGCGGCAGAGAGGAGACGAGGGGCCCACAATAAAGGAAACTCAGCCCACTGCTGAGCCGAGTCACGTTTGCTCCGGCACCCACCGCGGACACTACCGGCCGTTTTCCGCAGCGCTTCGTACCGGCGCCGGGGACGGCACGGAGCGGCCCCCCCGGCTGCCATTTCGCACGTCGGCCCCTTTCCCTCAACCGAGGCCGCCCTCGGGCGCCCAGAGGCCCGCCTGCCGCCGGGGCCTGCTCTGGCTCCTCCGCGCCCTCGGCTCGGGGCCTGCCCTCGCCGGGAGGCTCCGCTCCCCCCGCGCGGCGGCGGGCTGCGCTCCCGGAGGGCTCCGCACCAGCCCCCTGCCGCGGGGAGCGGCCCGGCCCGCGGCCGAGCGCAGGCGCCGCCGGCCCGGCCCCAGCGCCGCCGCCACGCAGGCCGGCCTCCCGCATGCCGCGACACAGACAGGTGCAGCTCTCCGGCCGCCTCCGGGGCCTCGCGCAGCCCCGGCCCGGCCCCAGCCTCCTCCTCCCCACAGCCGCCCGCACGGAAAAGCCGCCCCTTCCTCCCCGCGTACCGCCATTCACCCCCGGCTCGGCCCCCCGCGGGCCGAGGGCCGCCCGACCCCTCACAAAGACGGGGCCGGCCTCCCTCCCTCCCGCCGGGCCTCGCAGGGGAACAGCCGAGCCAGGCCAGGCCAGGCCGCCCCCACAGCCCGCCCTCCCCGGCCGGCCCCGGCACCCCGGGCCTCCCGCACGCCGCAGGGGCCGCCGCCGCCTTCCCCTGCAGCGCCCGGCCCGAAGCTCGCCCGCCCCAAGCCCGCTCCGCCTCACCTCTTTGGGGACGAGCTGGTTCTCCTCGCTGGGCACCATGGCCGGTGGCGCGGCGCTGAGCCCGCAGCAGCCTGATCCGAGCGTCGTCGTCGTCGTCAGCAGCGGGAGGCGGGGGGACGCCAGCGGCTCATCATCATCCTCCTCCTCCTCCGCCGCCCCAGCCGGCGCGGGCAGCGCCCCAGCCCCGCCCCCTCCGATCCGGGGGGAAAATGGCCGCCGGCGCCGCTCTCGCGAGAGCCCGCCCGGGCCCGCCGCCTCAGCCCCGGCCGCGGCCGCCCTCGGCGCCGGGCTGTCCCGGCTGGGCTGCGCACTTGCCGCTTAAGTGCGAGGAGCGCTGTAGGAGAGGCAGCGCGTAGCCCCCGCGGGCGGCCGGGCGCTGCGTGTGGCGGGGGCCTGTCGCCACCCCCGTTCCCCGCCGGGCGGCCGGGGCCGTCGGGGGCAGTTAGGGCGGGCCGGGCGCGGCGGCGGGGCCCCGCGCGGCGCTTTGTACCCCCGCCCGCGCTGTGGCGGCCCCGGGCGTACAGCGGGCGCGGGAAGGAGTAACGAGGGAGTTGTAGCAGGAGAGTGAGCAGATAACGCGTCCGGCGACCGTAGTCTGCAGGTGCGGGAGAGAGCTTACAAACACCCCCGGGCGGGGGCTTCCCCCTGCCCGTAAAGGCGGGACTGGCCGGGCGGGCCCTCGGTGTGCCCGGGGCCGGGCCGCTGCTCTGAGGTAAGGGGGGCACGGGAGCCGGCCAGCCCCCACACCTCGAAAACCTCTGTTCCCTCCCCCAGCTTCCCCACCCCGCTGCGGAGGGGCCCTTGCTAGAGCCAAGGGGCTCAGGGATGCGGGCTGGGCCTCAGCTGGTTTCACCGACATTTTTTTCCCCTCACACTTGGAAGCGGCCTGGCAGGGCTTGGCTGTGCTGTCAGGAGCCCCCGGGAAGGGCAGCAGAGGAGGCACAGCCTCACCCCGTGTGAACACGGGCCCCCTCAGTGCCTAGAAGTTGTTCTTTGAAGGCATAGTGTAGGGTTAATACTTCATTTTCAAATGAAATGCAAGGCTGTTTCTGTGGCATCACTTTTTTTTTTTTTTGTCTACAACAGGCTTAAACATATATTTTCCATGCTGCCTGAGGCACACAAAAAGCCAACTTCTCATCACTAGAATGACTAAAATAAGGATTAGTAGAAAAATAGTTATACATGAATGCCCCCTGTGAAATATTTTTTAAAGTGAAAAACATTCTACTTAGCTAGTAAAGAAGGATGATACAGGATAGCTGTATGTTTTTGTGCAACTATTTTTCTCATTATTTTAGTGTCCTCTTGTGGAAAAATGCAGAATTGTGGGTACATTTTGGTTCTGTGTCCAAGAAACTTTGTGGGTTTGGGGAAATTTTTGAAACCCATTGCACTGAAGGTTATTGTAAATCTGTTGTGAAGCTTTAGTAAGATTGAGTGCCCTCTTGTCCCTTTTTGCATTTGAAGTATGTAACTCTGGAGGTTCCTCTGTGACCTTACTTTTTCAAAGGTGAGATGTAGCGTATTTTGGAGTCAGGCTATGTTATTAGTATTTACATTAGAATAATATTTTAACACTTAAAAAAAGGCTTCAAAGCAGTCATTTCTGTGAATAATAAAATCAGTAGCTTTATTTTCATATTTCAGGTGTGCTATGGTAGGTGCTAAGGGTTTGGTTTTTTTTTTTAGTTCTCCTTGAACTAAGCACAGAAATCCCTTCATCGAAAACTTACTCAAAGCAGTTTTTAAGTGTATTTCTGACTTGGTTTTCATTACATAATGGGATCAAGTTATTTATATAGCAAAGGTTAGAAGGTTCTGTGGGAGAGGAGCTCTTGCCCTCTCCTTAAACATTTGAGCTCTAATATGATGTAATGAAGCATCAAGGCAGAACCTTGCTTTTTATGATACTCTGTGTTAAGCACAGGGTTGTGTAGAGTTACCCTCTACAAAAGGGAAAAGTATGTAAAAGAGTTGGGGTTTTGAATATGAACGATGTGCAATTAATGAACTCATGTCTTTTCTAAAAGAGGATTTTTATTAATGCTTATCAGCTGTGTTGTTGATTAAAAGATTTGGGATTTAGTTGGGGGTTTTTTTTGAGAGGGACTTTTGTAAACATCTTGGTAGGAGAAAAAGATAATTGCAAAAGAAATGAAAAATGGTGTCAACATTTGCAGATACTGGAAGAAGCACACCTGCCTGGTAATCTTCTGTTGTCCAGTGGTGTCCAAAGATCCATGAGATTAGCAAGCAAGTACTTGAGTTGAAGAGCCAGAACAGAGACATAAACTTGCAGTAGAAGGTTATACAATCATCAAAGCACGGGCTGGGAACCTCCAACAGTGGTATGTGTCTGATGGGCCTGGTGTTACTCTTCTTTTTTTCTCCCCTTTTTTGTGGGGACATGCACCCCAACAGCTCTGGAACTTGGGGGATTCTTCCTCTGTTTTGTAAGGAATCCAGAATTCAGGAACAAGGAGCTTTCAGAGATGTTACTTTTGAAAGTTCTTTTGACTTTCTAAAAAGTTACAGGGGCAACTTTTTTTGCTGCCATTTGTGCTTAACAAGGGACAAAGCTGTGGGACTCAGTGACTTTAATTAAAAAGTATTGTTCTGTTGGTTAAAGAGGTAGCTACCACAAATATGTGTTCACTAGATAAAAATCAGGAGGGTTTTTTTTAAAGAAATACTCTGTTAGATCTTCCTGCCAACCTTTAAAACAGTGCAAACATCTAGTGTGGCATGTGTGCATGAAACATCTTTAATGCAGTAATAATCTCTAGTTAATAATTAAATCTCCAAGAGCTTTTGTAACTTGCGGATGCTACAGTATTTAATCTCTCTACGTGAGACTTCTTAAAGAGGAATATTAAGAATTTGAGTTTCATGAAGGGAATCCTAGCCTTATGTAAAGATTGTTTTAACATACCGCAGTTTTAACTTGGGTTGGTGTGAAGAAAAATTGATATCTCAGACTAAAAATGATGCTGGATTTGTAGTTACAGGTAAGGTTTTTTAGGCTGTTGATTATCAGATTATTGTTCAGAGATGCATTAATGAGAGTCACAAGTGCTGAAGTGTGTCAGTGACACTTGGTTAGTTTTAGTCGATACGGTATTATCACACTAATGGATACATCGAATTAATGAAATATAGTTATGCAACATCAGTATGCTAAACAGCAGGTCTTCATTAAAAGAGATGATGAACTTTTAGTCTGTGGGAGTGGGATGCCTCCCCCCTCTGTAGCCTCTAAAGTTTCTACTTTAATCATTTCTCCTTCTCTGTAAGAATTCACTCCCTCCTGTCCCAACAGCCATATCCAAGATTTGACAAATAACGAAAAAAGTTTAAAAAAAAAAATGGAGGGAGTGCTGCCATCTAGCTCTTCCATATGTGCAGTTTTATTCTAAGAGCTCTAGGGGTGCAAAATCTTAAGAAAACAGATAAATGTCAGAATGCACACAGATGTTTCTCCCAAAGTAATATTATCCTACCTGTTTGCAATAGAAAGCCTGTGTAAAGAGGAGTGTAGACTAATACCATCGATTTGGGATGCCTTCTCTGAAACACTTCAGTTTTCATTTTTCACACAGGCGGTTGGTGGGAGATCCAGTTCCTGTTTCAGAGGTTAGTGGCTGTATTTGTAGAGCCAGCATTGAAATGCTCGTTTTCTTCTGTATTGTTTTGTTAAAAAAAACAAAAAAAACAAAACAAAAAACCCCCCAAACCCCTTCCAAAACAAAAAAACCCCAAAACCCCAAACCTGGAGTTTGCAACCCTTGGCAAGTTGCAGATGAATTTCAGAATGACAGAGCCGTTCTGTATTTGCCAGCAGTAGAAATGTCGCCAATGCTGATGCAGTTTTAGAGCTCTCCTGCTTTGTCAGCACTTAAAGGAAAACCAGCTGAAGGCTTCTCCCCTTTTCTAATCTTTGGCAAGTCCACGTCTACTGATAGAAGAAGAGATGTGTGAAAGTTCAGGATATCTCAGTCCAGCAGTTCATTGCACTGCTGGTTAGTTTGCTCTTTGAGTCCCAAGAAACTTTCCCAGAACTGCACGGGAAATTTTAAAGCATTTCTCTGAAAATCTGCAGCCTACTGAATGCACCATCCAGTCCTTTCAGTAAGGACAAAAATAATCAGTAAAGGTGGCCCTTAGATGGAGGGAGTGAAGTAGGGTGAGGGAATAACAGGGAGGAATTATTAGCGAGAAGTAGAATTAGTACAAGGTAAAGAAGGGAAAATTAGAGCTTTCTGCATTTTTTAAGGTGCTTTTTGCTAGAGTTCTATTTTTTGCATCTTATCTCCCTAAATATGAAGCAGGCTAATGAAAAGCTAAAGAGCAAATTATGATCTTAAAAAAAGGGAACACTGATTATTTTTAATTCTTCTGTAACTGTTCTTAGAAGGGTGCTTTTAGATTTTAGCATTATGCACTGTTTATTGAATGTGTTAAGCTCTGTAATCAAGGTATTCATTTAAAGATAAGGAATTATTAAATAATTTTCTACGATCTGTGTTTTAAGAGATTATGGTTTTCTATGTCTGGAGAAGCATATGCAGGATTTTAGGAAATAAACCAGTTTCTAAGCCTTGAGAATGCTTGGGAAACTAAAGCTTTAAATGGGAGATTTACTATGGAGAAAACATTCTTTCACTTAGACCATTGTAGTAGATCTTTTAGGTCTGGAAGATAGGTGAGCAACCCTCTGAAGTTAAACTTCATGAGATGAAGAAAAAAAAACCTGTTTTAAGTTCAGTTCTAAACATTCTATTCTTCTGTTCTTAAATAGAGTTTTCTGTACTCTGTATGAGCATGCAAGTGCTTTTCTGTCCTCTGACATGGTAATTCGTACCAAGACCTTTTTAATCAAGACCAGTAGGGGATTATCTTAATTAATTATAAATCAGGGGCCAAGATTCACTGACATTTTTTGTTAAAGATTATCTTTTTACTCTGGTTTCAAGACACGAAGTGTTCAGATATTAGCTTAGGAAATTTTCTTTTCCATTATAGCATTTATCTTATTTATGAATTCCCGAAGGAGTTTGGGGCTTAAGTTACAGTTGTGAAGAGAAATAGAAAACCTGCAGAGAGCTTTGCAGGACCATGGATTCCTTTATTAACACTGAATTATTTTATCAGCTTGCCTTATGATTTTCAACATTGTGTACTTAAAGCTACAGAGGCAGTTTCTAGCATTAGTAATCTAAACAAAACAGTTTGAGGGTGTTTGACCCCTTGATGCATTTGTCAAAACCTTCCTGGTGTCATTGGGCATAAAACACATGCACTAGCAGGCCCACTTCCACTTTGTGCTGGGAGTGTTTGGAAACAGGTGTGGGCTGGTATCACACAGAGTTTGTGAGATCCAAGCAAATCCCACATGGATTTTGCTGGCTTAGGCTCATGGCCAGACTGTAACCCATCTAAAATGTGTGCTGTAGCTTGGAAATCTGCTGTCTTTTTAAATGTGCAGAGCAGTAGTGTACTGCATACATCCTTTCTGGAATATGGACGAGTATGTTATCTAACCCCCTAAGGCTGGGGGGTGGCAGGGGGAAAGCATTTTTATGCACAGCAACACAGTAAAGGCTTACCTATGGGAAAGCAAGATGAGAGGAGAGTTGCCTTGAACGCATACCATGATGGTAATGTCAGTCACCAAAATGGTTCAGTTATTTCAGAAGTTCAAAAAAAGCTCAGTGACATAGCCAGTATATTTAAAAACGTTGAATTAACACTTAGCACACATGAGGCGTTGCTGTTGGAGAGTCACTGTAAGAGTGCAATGGCAGCACTAAATAAGACTGTAATGTGCAAAAATAGCAAAGTAGCTTAGCTCCTCTCATGGGGCTGCTCTCAGTGTGGACACTCCAAGTATTTATAGCTGCCCTTGGCTCCAGGGAAGTTAAACAGTTCAGGTTTGCTTCAGGGGTTCCCAGTGACACTTCAGATTAAATTTGGTGACATTTAATATTACAAGCAAGTGCTAATTATACTCCTTACAGCTTTTTGGGCAAGCAGGAAGTGGTTTCCCATCCTCAGCAAACTGTGGCACATAGGGAACATTCCCTCATCCCAGATTTAAGTTCTAGGCGGCCTTCCCCTGGTTGAAACGTGTTTCTTCACCTTTTCTTTGTAAGGTGTTCATGATTATCAGTGTGAAGTGGTAGCTCACAGCTGCTTGGGCTTCACCCCATCCCCTCAGTGATGGGAGGGAAGGAAGAGCAGCATTTGGCATCTTTTGAATGTGCTGTTTAGTGGCTTTGAGTGCAAGGGCAGTACCTGCAGCAGGATCTGCCCTGGGCTGCCTTTGGCCTCTGCACTGCCCAGGAGTAGAGACCTGCCAGCTTTCTGTACTAGGCAGGAGGGGCTGTCCCTTCCCTTCCCATTTCTCTGTGAATGTTGCTTACTGGCAGTGCTTACCCCCACTGTTTCTGCTTTGCTCTGTGCCCTCACTAATAATTTTCTTCCGCGGGTGAGGAACTTTGGGGCGGGCTGGGTTATTTTATAACTCTTTCAGGATCTCTGGGGGCGGGGGAGTTGCTTTTCATCTCTGGTCATTCCTCACGCCAGGGCTCCCTCCTGTCCATCCCAGGAGGGCCATGTGTCTGCAGCCCTGTAGCTTCCTGCCTGTGCAGTCTGCATAGCATAGCAAACATTGTGTCCCCACAATGGCAGGGGCTCAGGGTGTCCTGCAGTGACATGTCTCTGAAGTAGTGTTTAGGTAGTATGTGCGTGGCTGCTGGGAGGCTTGGTCTAAAACCTGTTGCTGGCTCTGTGGTTCTCTGAGCTCAACCTTGCCCTTGTTTTGCAACAGACTGTCCCCTGAACATCTGCAGCTTTCTTGGGTTTTAAGGGCTAGTCTGCTTTGGGGGTTGCTAAACTCTTTCCTGCATGAATTAATGTAGCTTCACCTTTGACAGCAGCAAAGGGAGCTGCCAGAGGTCTTACATAGCATTTAAAATATCAGCTGCCAGTCTAGAGCAGCTGCCAGCACTGGAGCTCTGGCAGGGAGAATGTTGTCACAGGGCGAACGGGGGAATGTCAGTGTGGACACAGCATGAGTCAGGCTGGGCAGGGACTTGTGTACAGAGTATCCTGACGGTGGTAAAATGCCCTTTGAAATCTCCCAGCACGTTGTCTCCTGTGTTGCTTGGGTCGTATATAAGGAAATGTTTGTTACTGGCTCTTGACTGTTGTGTTTTGTATTCAGACCTGACTGTAAGTAGCCTGTCAAGAGTGTGGGGTCTACCCTGATAAAGTAATCCTGTGCAACTGGTAGTCTCTCTTATGGGTGAAAAATTAAGGCAAAGGACTAGGTAGTGAAAGTCCTAAGAAAGAATGTAGTTTCTAAAACCAATCATTTTGTTCACATATATATCAATTTTAAGGTTTTTTAATTTACTTTCTCTTTGAAATGTTTGTAATTCATCTGTTGGTTGGACTGACTTAACATGGGAAAAATAATTAAAAAGCCCGATAACTACGTCCTTGCTTGTCATCATTGCCTTTGTGAGAAGATGCCTCTGGAGAGCACATGTGTTTCTTCAGCATTTCGAACAGAAGGCTGGGCTGCAGGACTTTGAACTGTGTGCACATTTACGCTAATTGGAATCTCCTATTTGCTGTTAGTGCACACACAGTAAATGTCTTTTTATACTGTTACTTCTTTGCAATGAATTGTGCCAGCTCTTATAAGTTAGATGCATAACCATTTGCCTATGGCCTGTGATTTAAACCAGGCTTGTTAACTGGGCCTGTTAGATGTAAGCCTGTCTACCAAAGATGCCCAGATAGGTAGAGACAACTTCCAGATCATTTGGACTGGATCCAAATCCATTCATGAGACTTAACTCTTCAGCAGAGTATTCTTTCATCCGGGGATGTTGAAGGAAGAGGGCTCATTGGGGTATTGGGGTGTTTGGTTTGCCTGGTTAGTAATGTAGGGTGCATCCGTGGAATGCAGGGGTGTGTGAATTAGAAGGGTCTCAATGCCAGGCTCATAACGATAGGCTGGGTACTGTGGTAGTTACCACCGTGTTTTACATATGGAATTAATCTATGCCCTTGCACTGGAACTGTGTGCCTTTCATGCCCTATGCCTTCGCATATATGCTGGGTTTGTGGTCATTATGGTAACAAAAGATTTACATTAAGCAGCCCAAACCGATTTTAAATACTAACAGGCATAGAGACCTGTGCTTTTGAAACCGCCAGTAATGGAAATACCTACTGGAAACCAAATTCCAGACTTGGGGATGGGAATGCTGTCTACCAGGATAAGAGTGAGCCAAAAGCATCCAGGAACTTTCTGATGTTCTAGGTTTACTTCTGTGTACAGGAAAACATGAATATACAATAAAGCCCCCATCCTGTTCTGCATCCAAGATGTGTGTGGTACTGCAGATTTTTTTAAGTCTAAGAGAGTTTTTGAAATGAGGCAAGTGCAAGCCTCAGATCATCAAAGGGTTATCAAAACTGCCCGAGAGGTTATAAACAAAGACAATAGTAATATTTATCTTTTAGGTTCTAACCACTGATTCTAGGAAAAAATAACAGCCTGACTATAACATAGTTTTTTAACTGTAGAATTTTTGCTAATACCCTGACCATTCTACAGTCTGTTCTTCCCTATTTTATTGCTGCTCCTGCAGTCTCTTCCTGTTCTTGCTGGTCCCAGATTGATTCAAAGACAGCCTGAAACTGTTAGTGGTCTGTCTTTTGTTAATATTATTTATTTTCATGTATTTGAATTTATTCAGGATGGCACTAATGTAGTATATATGTTTCAGGCAAGAAGAGGTTAATGTAACTTTAACTGCCTCATAAAAACATTCATGTTCTTGGCAGCCTTGGGGTGGTAGTTATTGCCTGCAGTCACATATGAAGACTATTATCCTTTTTGATTCCCACATTTCTATACAGCCAAAATAGACTTAACAGAGTCTTTAGGGTCCTTTTGTACGTTCATCAGCAGTAATAGCAATTTTATGGTGCCTGTTTTGAAAATTGAAAGGGCAACTTTTAGTAAACAGTTAATCAAACCAAGAATTCCTTTTTTAAAATGAATAAAATCCTAATGAAAAGGTGTTTTAGAGATGTTTTTGTGATTTAATTTTTGGAAATAAATTCATGGCGTAAGAAACAATTCTCAGAACTCACTGCTAGTTGAATTCTGGTTCTTTGGCTGCTTAAACCATTGCTTTACCTTAGGAAGAAGTAACTAGCTGATTTTTTTTTTTTTTTTTTTTTTTGAGGAAGGGGGAAAAGTGAAAGCAGTAAGAATTAAAGTGGATAGGCTATTTTTTGAATCTCCAATGGAAGTGAATATTTTGAGATATTTCAGAGTAATTACACATCGTGTTGCTCTGGCTATTTCACATCCAGCATGTGACTGAGAGGGATGCCACTCAATGCCCTTGGATTGCTTAATGACTTTTTTCCTAGGCAATGTTATGTTGTAAAACATCAGTTAAGTAAGATGTTTCAACCACAGAGTTAGTTTGGTACTAATATGTAACATGAAGAAATCTTGTTAAAACCATAATACCTGTGGGACATTCACAGGCAGGACTAAAGAGCTAGATACAAAGGGAAAAACCAAGCCAGTGTTTCTTATGCAGTACTTGCTTCATCTGTATGAAGTATTGAGATGTGAGAAGGCTGATTTCAAATACATGGTTATGTTATTTGGTCCTGCTGATCCCATGACTGTTGGCTTGTGCACAGTTCAGGAGTCTGTAACTGGCATTCTTACATACATAAGATGCTTATCTGAGTGTTGCTGCAGTCTTAACTCTTGGAAATAGCTAAGATTCATGATTTTGAACTATCCACTTACATTTAATTAGCTATTTTACATTTTCAAGGGGGGAGTGCTTTTACTTATTATATCCTACTTTTTATTTATTAACATTAGCTAGTACTACTTAACAAACATATTCTGTCATAGCTGAAATATCTAAATTTAGACGTTTGTTATCAAGTATGCTGATCCTGAGATAACTGGAGTATGGATGAGTGCTGCTATTTTGAATCCAGAGAAAGACATATTTGTTTCTTAAAATTGAGAGTGACTCAGGCAATTGCACTACTGTAAACAAGATGTATCTACACATTAAAAGAACATAGAGTTAGAATCCTGTTGTGAAATGTTAACGGCAGCATGATGTCCTCTTGTTTCTTTGAATTTATAACATGTCTTAATCTCATTTTAAAAAAACCTTGAGACTTTCTTGAGAGCACAATTAGACCTTCATCTATCACTATCCTAAGAGACTCAATGTGGGTAGATTAACATCTCTCTGGGTATGCAGAGAAACTATTTTTATTTTAATAGTGTGCTCTAACAATTATTAACAATGTTTCCTTGTGCTTAGTAAACATTATATCATCAGACAGCGTGTGAAAAGTATATGGAAATTTCAGGTATGGGAACAGCATGACATAGCTCTGTGTGAACATTAGACTTTATTATGCATGATGTAATTCATGACATTTAAAATTTTGCAAGTTACATATACTAGATTTTTTCCCACTAAAATTAAGACTTTTCTCTTTTCTTAAGCTCTCCCAGTTAAACCCAAAAGAAGGAACTGAACTTGCTTATTTTATGTAAAATTGAAGTTTAGCTTTATGATAGAGAACCCTCCAAAAAAGGACATGGCAAAGTAAAAGACACATCTGAAAAGTTTGGAAAAGAATGGGAGACAAAGGGAGAAGAAAAGAAAATTAAATCTACTCTCTATGAAATAAAAGAGAATCTGGATACACGGGGGGGTGGGGTGGTCATGGGTAGCCATGACACAGATCATAAAAGGAATAAACATCTTTAAAAGAACAAGCATGATACAGACTAGCTGCCTTTTTTTTTTTTTTTTTCCCATGTATCCAAAGAGATTGTGGGAAGAACCAAAACTTCACACTTCTCCGTGGGCCTTTATAGGGAAGAAGGCAAAAGCAATAAAGCTACTTCCTGGTACTGCAGTAGATACTGATAATTAAGGAAGCTTTTGATAAGAAAATCTACTATATTATAAAAATGCTAAAACATTAAGTGGAATAAAACCATCTCTGCCTCCTTCCTTTATCACAACAGTCTTCTGTTGCTGAGAAAACAACCTACTGCGCTGAATGCCAGAGGCAGCTCTAGGTGTCAGACACCTTGCCAGCAGGAGGTTCCTGATCCTGCTGTGAGCTGCTTTGGTGGTGGAATCAGAGTGAGGTTTGAGAACAGGAAATCGCATAAGGATGTCTCTGTTGGTTGTTTACTAGTAGCCAATGCCACTGGGATAAACAGCTGTACTGGCAGTACAGTGTCTCTTTTGTCATCTAGTCTAGCAGCACTGGAGATGAAAATTTAAAGCCTGGGCTCTGAATTCAATGAAGGAAGCCTCAGTGATCAGGGAGCTTGTCATACGGCTTGGAAAACCGAAGCAATATGCAGTAGTTTTGATCATAGACAAGAGGGTTTAAATCCAGAAGTTGTTTTTGTCAGTATTGCTCTATAAACAAAACTTGGACAAAGTTAAAAGCCATGCCCCACCCACCCTCCCCAAAAGACACCTCCCACCTCTCTTCCCCTGCACCGTAGAAGTATTTTATTTTACAGTTTTCTCAGGGGTCTTTGGACAGAGAAACCTGTGATGATGAGTCAGGTTTCCCAGTGAAGTATGACAGCAAGATGGGGCATAGAAATTCCTCAACACGAGAATGTGCAATGCGAACAGAGCCCTTTCTCAGTTCTCCAGCCTTAGCCACCTCTTTATTAACTAAGGAAATAACTGCAGACTGACTCAGTGACTAGGCCTCAGTTTGCCTTGCAGAATTAGAACAAGTGATGATAATACAGGAGTGTTTTCCTCATTAGAAGCTACTGGTGGTAGTTTCACATTTTTTCTAAGCATATGTAAACATTTGGATCCACTAAACATCCTCCTGCGGGTGTAGTGTTTTTACAGGAAAGCGAAAATGGTGATTTCACCAAGTCGCAAATATTTAATGAGGTAAACTATGTTCAGATACTGCTTAATTAATCTTGTTTTCCTTACAGTGAAAGGTGATTCAGATGCTGAGTTTTCTAGAACAACATGCATGAATCCAGTGCCAGAAAATGGGGGGGGGGGGACACCAACAAAACAAAACACCAGGAATTTAATAAGGCTGAAACATCCTTGTTGTTCCACTGCTTAGCAAACAAAAAGGAATTATTTACATGGATTCACTGGAGGTTAAGGCTGACTTACTATTTCAGTATAGTACAATGTAGTGAGTGAGTTGGAAAGAAGTATGTTCTTACATTGAAATTACTAGACCTCTAGCAGAGATAAAGAATGCCTGATTTACCTGACTGAGGTCTGTATTCTCCCGGAACCTTCTGCATAATAATGTCCAGAGAGACCTCTGTGCTCCATTCTCCATCACCAGCCAGTTAAGATGGGTTATAAGAATATACCTTTTCATGATTTCTGAGGTGGGAATAGTTTAATTAGGTTCTTAGCTGAATAACTGAAGTTGAGTAACCATGTTTCAATGTTAATGTTAAGTTCTGTAATTGGAAGAAAAGGTCAATTAAACAGGGAAGGATTTTATCAGCACTACAGAAAAATCTTTATGCTGTTCTTTTATGATACTGTAGGAATTGTCCTTGATATGATGTCATGTGTTCATCTTGGGTATCTTTGAAGTCCTAGAATAACTTACTGTCTGTTATAGTTCTTGTTATTTTCAAGGAACAGCTGGCAAGTCTGTGTTTCTGTGTAGCTGCTCGTGGTTTGACTTTGGTTTTGGGAAAGGAGAATGAGAGGCAGCAAGTTGAACTGAATGAAACTTCGTTGGATTTAGGTCCAGCCAATTTAAAGTATGAGAAAGAAATGCTGTGTGTTCTTGCTGTTTTAAAAAATAGTTTAACACTAGTCCAAAAATAACAAAGGTAATATGAAAGCATTTTGTTTGCCCTGTTGATCTTATCTTTGTGACAAATTAGTTTTTTCATTAAGAGAATTCATACTAGCTTTTGATTTAAACGTTGCAGCTATTTAAATAGCAGTCTTATTTACTGCTACTTGTATGTTTCCCACAGAGTTCTATATTAATTTGAAATTCAATATTTCGTTTATATGCAGGGGACATGATCTTTCTCCTTCATCTAGCAATCTGCACTGCCCATATATTTTTTTTTAATCTTCAGATGTAACCTTCTTAAATACTTAAGGCATAGCTCCAACAGAACAGTGGTAAGCTGCTCTTGTGTTAACTTTGCACTCTCCCTTTTCTAGGTCTTAGTGAAATAATCAAGGTGCCTTAGTTTTCATACTCTGAAGACCTTGTTATTCAGATAAGACATTTGTGTTTTCTAGTCTGACTACTGGTTTTGAAAGTGCACATAAAATAAAAAAAAAATTAAAGAAAGGATAAAGTATTAAATACACTTTGTTCAATCTGTAAAATACAGTAGCTTCAGATTCCTCTTTATATATATATATCTCCATCAAATTTGTTATTTAAAATGGGGTAAAAGTACCTGAACTAGCAAGGCCATATGGAAAGGGATTAACATCATTGACAACAGTGAAAGTGAGACTTGTTAACAAGTTGAGCATAAACAGATTTGGTTAAGTACTGATGGCAGAAGCCTTCCTAATTAAACAGGCAAGGTGAAGATAACGTGGGAAACAGAGAAGGCAAGAGAAGATATTTTTAGTTTTGGGAAAGTTACTGTCAAAGTGCAGAAAAGGTGCTGGCATTCTTACATTTCTACACTTCTACTCACTTCCACTGTGCCAACTTACCTGCTTGCTATTTTTGATCTACTTTTAATAGAGTTCTCCTATAGAGCTAGTATTTTACTTTATATAGCAGCATTTTCAGAGTAGAAATTCTCCTTGTGTTCAGTTAGCACTTACCGTACTGGAATTTGGATGTTTAGGTATTCCTAAGGTAATAAGTAATTCCTTAGGTAATAAGTTTAATAACTTTAAGGATTTATTCCTATAATCGTTTTTGTAAGTAGTCATTAAGCTATTCATCAAAAGGTTGATGCTCCAACCTTATGGAATAGACTGCTTATTTATACCTTATTTTTTAATAGAGACTTTGCAATTGATTTGGTAGCACTTTGATGGGAACTGTCACAAGAATGAGATCTCGGTTAAAAGCAAAGGACCATGCAGATAGTCTTTTCAACATGAAGTCAGTTATGTTATGGTCTCTTCAACATCAGATCACTTGTGTTTCCACCTAATTGTGGTGGGACTGAACCAGATACAGGGACTGAACCAGAGTATTATAGAGACAGTTTCTTTGATTATTTCTTCCTATAACCCAATCTCTAAATTTCTAAAATATGCAGGGTCCATATATGTTATAGTTCAGATCAGGAATGTGTTGTCAGAGTAAATCTCCCAGTTATTACTTTTTACTGTTGTTTGGCTCACTTTGTCAAGCAGTCTCGAAATGCGTATAGTCTGGATGCAAAGTCCTCAGCACCACTGATTTGTTCTACAGCCCTTCTGTTGGATGGGTTGCCCCTACTGTTACAGAGAAGTTCTGCAAGTGACATCTTTCTTTCCCTCAAATTCAAGATTCAAGAGGGATTCTCTTTCCTTTGCTTCTATGGTAAAACCTTTCAACAGGTTTTTGGCCCCTCTGTGATTATTTTGCTGTGTATACTCAAAATATTTACTTGCTGTGCAGAAATATTTACTGCAGCTAGGAATGGAAACCAAAGAATGAATAAAGAGCAAGTAGTTCAATATGCAGTACCAGCCTAAAATGTGAAGAATAGTTCAAGTGAAGGTAACTTATTCTAGAAGTCTTGGACTGTTACAAGACTGATCGAACTATAAAGGTAATGAAGCACTGATGTTCTTAGTCTGGATTGTACTGTCCTAGGTATATTTATTTTTTTAATGGGTTCTTCTGTATCAACAGAAAACCTGCAAAAATCAGAAAAGGCAAATCCTATGCATTAGATCATTAGCTTTGAAGTTATTTCTTAAATTCTTCCTCATTTAATAGGCTCTATTACTAAGTTTGTACTGCAATTATCCCTTCCTTTTAAGGGCTTCTGCAGATCCCAACCACTTCTAAAGATAGGATTCTCAGTAGAAGGCTAATTTGTCTGCTCATCTATGTGAATTTTTGTGGTGTAACAGAAATAATATGCTTTATAAAACATCTCACCCATGCAAACATGTCATCTGTACCCCACAGCTGTAACGCTTGTCATTTTTTCCATAGATTCAAGAAAGCAAAGTAAGCTCAGGTGTGTAGGAATGGCAAAATATGTGAGGGCAGACTAATTTTCAGAGGTGAGAGATACATCTAAAACACGTTAAAACCAAAGGCCCTTCACTTTAAAGAGGTATTGTCAATGCTGACAATGTAAGTTTGCTTTGCAAGTGAAATACATCTCCCAAGTCCATTTTTTTAAGAACTCTCAGACTCCAGTAAATAAAAAAATCTCAAATTGTCAAGTGGGTAACCAGTATCAGGCAATATAAGTGGGGTTTATTTACAGTTGTGGGTAAGCTTGTCACATCATCCCTTCTTCTTTTCCCATACCTGCTCTTTTGTTAGGCCAGAAGCATTGATATTTACAGGTATTAAAATGGTGATGCAGAGCATCAGGGGATTCAGAAGCTATTACCCATGAACCCAAGACAACCTTGCAGAGGGAGGAGAAATACAGCATATCCTAATCTTTCCTTCAACATGATTTGTTTTAGGCAGTGGTTTCAGATTGAATAAATATCCGAGTACAGAGCTGAGAGACTCCAGACACCTGCAGTATATTGAATTAAAAAATTAGGGGGCATTGTAGTGACTAGAAGGCAATGTGTTTTGCAGATAAGCGGGTAGGATGGGTCACTTGATACAGTATACTTTCCAGTAATTACTAAGAGCAGATCCTGCTGCTAATTCAAACAACAGAAGCGTTTTCTAATTATACAGGGCGAGATTTTCTGGTTTAGTTTCCCAGTGAAGACCTCTTCTTGGGAAGTCTAGAATTTTCCCTCCTCTGCCTGTCCTTCTGCAGGAGCAGAGAAGTAGAGAAAGGTTTTCTTGGCTTGCAGGGTGCATGCTGGGGTGGTGATGCAAGCTGATAAAAGTTACACCTAGTTTTCAACTAGTAAGTGCCAAAATTTCTGGTAACTGAGGCTGTAGTGACTTTGCTTCAGAGATACAAAAACATTTTACGTTTGTGTTACTCAATTACACATAGCAAGATAGTGGTTTATACTATTTTTCAATGGAATAAATGAAGACCCAGAGCTATAACAGACTGTGCCAGAGCAAGAATAAAATCTAATGTCATGCAGCAATGATGGAAACCAGTAGTCCTCTGCTTACTAGCCAGTTGCATCAACTGGAAAGTAACGGCTTCATTTTAAAAACACCTGCAAGGAATTATTTTAGTAACTCCCTGTAATATTTTCTAACTGATCTACATATGTGGAGAGCTTACTCTCTATAGCTACAACTGTAAACCCAAATAGCACGAAGCTGTTTCTGATGTGAGGGGTTTGTAGGAAGGCATGGATTTTGCAACCAGGAAGAGCAGGTGATTTTTTTTTCTAGCAACACAATAAACCTTTAGGCATGTTAATAAAATTAATTTTAGGAGATGTTCATTATTCCCAGGTGAAAGTTTAATATGCTTGGAGACTGTGGTGTATGGTCATTGTAGTACTATAAATTTTTTTCTTACTTTCACTTTGATAAAATGAAACATTTAAAAATTTTATTTTCTGCATTGCACATTTTAAATGTAGAAATAGAAGATTGAAATATTCCATTCACAAAGGTGAGGTCAGAGTATTTTGATCTTATTAAAGCTACTTTATTTCTTTTCAAAATAGATTCCTGTTGAGGTTGTGTAACACTTATTGAAGTGACATTTTCAGCTGTAAAAATGTTAGAAAATTTCACTCTAAATTTAATAGCAGTTCCTGTTTCTCTAGCCCATGCTATTAAATTCAATCCAACTGTAGGTGGTTATAGTTCTTGTCTTGAAATCTCTGTGTGCACATTAGAATTAGAAGATAGAGAATTGGAGAAATATAAAATATTATATTGGAGTTAGAGACAGAATATAGAGGAAGGACATCAGTACACACTCTTAACTTCCTGGCGAGAAAGCACAAGTGAAAACATCTCTCTGTATACAGGGCCCTGGTATTTAGTCAATGGCTTTAGAAAATACCTTTTTCCCCTAAACTGCACTCTGTCCCCTCATCCCTAATGTCGAGGATGGATGTGTGTAACTTTGAAAACTGAGTTAAATATCTGACCTTGCAAAATTTTTATTTTCTTGGATTTTTCAATCTGGCAGTACAAGATACCAGTTGCATAGCGAAAGCTAAAAGAAAGGAAGTGGAACTCACCAACTTTTAGCATAGACTGTCTGTAGTTCCTTTGCTTTCATTTTCACCTGAATGCAAGTTCAATTAGTTTTGAATTTACCACTGCAACATTGAATGTTCTGCTTGGTACTGAAGACAGTTTACTTCTCAGAGTTCTTAGTTGATGGGCAGTATTGCTTATCCCCGCTGATTTCAGACAAAGACCTATTTACATCCAGTTCACATCCCTGTTGATTCCTTACCTCTGTGTCTCATAAACCCCATGTCACTTAGGATAGATCTAGAAAACGAAAACGTTGGTTTAAGTATTTCCCTCGCTAGATGGCAGCATTGCTTCAGGTAATAATATTGCCGGCACTACTCAGAATGTCGAAGTTTTCAATATTTCAATTTTATCCAGTATGTGAGAGAAACTCTGACAGATGTGTTCATTTGTGTTATCTGAATTTACATATGAGCATCAGTCACGGGACTGGATGAGTTTCCTTCATTTGCTGCTTTGTTTGCAGGCTCTGCGATGGGGATAAATTCCCAGGACTGTAATGAGTTTTGTGAATTGTACTGAACCTATATGATTATTTTGATTCTTTGTCATGATTATAGTGACTCTAGTTAATACTGTAGTTTCATTTCTGAGACTTCAGCTGCAAACTTGGAATTTGATTGTTTCAATTGCAATAACCAGAAAGATTTTACAGGAATTTTAATTTCAGATTCATACATATTTCCCTTCCTGTCTACTGTGTGCTTTTACTCTTTCAGGGCTTGATCCTACTGTCTCTGAAGTCAATGGCTGAGCCAGAATTTTAGGGTAAATCCTGTAAAGAGATAGGAACAGCAAATAAGAAAGGTAATTTTTTTTTTTTTTTTTTCCATTTTATTCCCTATATAAATAATCAGGGATGATGAAAGATCTGCTGTTTGAACCATTAGAAGCATCAACCTTCGGTTACCTCACAACAATCCCTTTATTTGATTTCAGGGCAGCACTGATTAACTTCGAAAGGAATTAGGTCAAGTTTATTTCTGGTTCTGAAAACAGGTCTACCAATTTGGCCTTACCCATATGGAATAAAAAGCCTGGAATTACAGGAATCCTCACTGTGCCATCCTGGATACAGCTGAGCTTTCCAAGAATATAGATACATATTTTTTTTCTTCTAATTATCATTTTACCTGTGGTTCTGATTTTACAGCATGAGTTGTGAGCTGAAGGATATTATTTTCTAATTCCTACAGCTGTTTGGTAACTTTCTTCACATATTCCATTTGGCATAAATGCTAACAAAACCTTTTTCATTCTTAAATCAGGAAAGCATTGTCCATGGTTGCCTGGAGAAATGTGTCTCTCATACTTAAAATACCGAAGGAACTATACTTTGCTATCCTGTGTAGCAATGGTTATTACTTTAAGGAAGTACTGGGTGGTATGGTTTTAAGTCTTGTATTTTCATTTTCTTGAAGATTTTATGCTAAGCACAAAAAAAAAAAAAAGCTTGCCTTCCTTTTAATTTTTTAAAATCCATCACGCTAATGTTCTGTTTTACTGAGGTGGTCACTTAATTTGCACTTCTAGGACTAAGGTAGGTTTAGTCTGCAAGTGTAACTTTCTACTAAGAGCCCAAGTCATTTCACTTAATGTTTGGAGATATTAAAATTCATATCTTTATACTTTCTGAAACTGGAATTTATGAATTGAGTATTTAATTTCTTCTTTAATGTACCTAGAGATTTTTATTGGTGCTGTTCTGCTAATCTTCAGTGATTCACAGTACAGCCTCTCAAACACTAACTTA